>NW_020664444.1:3210871-3361839 GCF_002925995.2 Terrapene triunguis | reverse complement strand
GGGAGGGGCGCACCGAGCCAGGGGGTGGGGAGGGGACCCCGGGGCGCTGGGCCAGGGCGCGCAGCCCGCAAGGTTTGCGGGGAGGGCTAGGATGCTTGGAGGGAACCAGGGTGCCGGGGAGGAGCGCACCGAGTCCGGGGCTGGGGAGCCCAGGGTGCACGGATCCGCTGCTGCGGGGAAGGTCCTGGCGCGCACAGATTCAAGGGGGGTCGGAGACCCGAGGGGTTGGAGGACTCCAGGGCGATATATGTGTGTGTGTGGGGGGGGAGAGTTTGGCCCCGGAACTTGGAGCGCGCTGGCCCACGGGGAGAGCCCGACACAGGTCGCGGGGACCAGGCTGCCCCCCAAGTTTTAAGGCGCAGGGACCCGGCGTTGGTTGGCGCGGGCTGTTTGGGGGCGCAGGGGGGCTAGAGGAACGAACCGGCAGCCCCAGAGACCAGGAGAGGCCAGCGGGGTTCAGGAGTAGGCTGCAGCCGGAGGCCAGGGAGGAGAGCCCGGCTCGGGGTGCCGGAAAGTGGGGTGCACTCGGGGCCCGTCCGGGAGTAGGTTGCAGAGGGTCAGGGTGGCGGGTCGGGCTGTGGTTGCAGAGAAGGGGAGCAGGGGAAACCATCTCCAAGGGGGAATGGCAGCGGGGTACAGATGGGGGCGGGGTGGCTGGACATGTTAAATGAACCACTCCAGAGATTCCCCCCCCCCCCCACACCCAGTCAGGCCCCTGGCGATGGGTCAGGGGAGGTTGGGGAAAGGGAGGGGATCCGCACGGGGATCAGCAGCTTCCCAGCCGGGAGTCTCCGCGTAAACTTTGATCCCAGGGAGGCTGGGCAGGGTCGGAGACGGGCGGGAAGGCGAGGCTGGGACCGAGCCCTGCAGCTTCACTCTGTTGGCGGAATAGAGCCCGGGAGCTCGGATTGAGAGCCATGGATTAGCAGCCGCTGGGGCGGGAGGGGGTTGGGCTGGGTACAGAGGAGGGTTTCCCTGGAACCAGGGGGAAAGGGAGTTAGTGGAGAGGGTAAGGGCAGATCTTCGTGTCTCCCTCCCCCCCCCAAAAAAAACCCCACCCCAAACCTAACCCCTGGCACCTCGCCTGCTACTGCTATGACTTCCACCTACAAGGCTCCAGGAAAAGTTCTCCTACCCGGCACAGAACCCTGGCTGCGGTGAGCCCTGCAGGGCAGAGATTTTCCTTTGTTTTTCACCTACACTTTATTTTACTCTGGACATCTGTGCTAGCGTGTACAGCAATCCCCCTTGGCTGGCACGGGCGGGTGTGGAGCATGTCTTCCCTTTCCCTGTTAGGCAGTTCCCAGAGTGGTGCCCTACTAGGCTCCGTTCTTCTGCAACCTCCCTGGCCCCCGCCCCAATGGGTCTGAAAAATGTGCTTGAAAAGAAATAGCTGAAAATGTTCATGTCTTAGCCTGGTAACAAGATGACTAGTCAATTATATGCCATAAGGAACATGGCATTAAGGGGTGCAGTGTTCCCCTTTGTGATCTTGTATCTTTGTAGCTTTCACTGGAACTTTAAAAAGTCAGTGTCCCCCTGTGTACAGTAGCTGCTCTTCCTTTGCCTCCAGAGTTCTGGAAGTGATCTGTATTCTCTGTACGGCGGTAGTGCCTCTTGTCCCCAGTCACTGTGCTAGGTGCGGTACAAAGAGAGAACTAAAAACCTGCCCACAGTCTCTTGTGCAGACTGCTACTCCAGATACAGTTCCTCTTTGTGTTTGTGGGGGAGAAGCGCTCTGAAAAACATACTGGGAAGGGGCACGGTTCAGATAAACTCGCCTCTAAACCCCGAAACATGCTCATTTCTCTTCTGATTCTTCATCACTGGGCTGCAGCAGTGAAATTAGATTGGTCAGTTTCCCTCTCTGAGTCTCAGGCACAAGTGACTGGGATCCAGCGGGTGGTTTAAATGCAAATCCCTTTCCACCCCCCCTTAAAAATCCTCCTTTTCTACTGACCTTTTAAAATGATGAATACAAAGCGTTCTGTTCCAATTAGGTATTGGAACCCTCTGGTTCCCCCTTAACAACATCTAAACTTGGCTTCTAAACCAAGATGACAGTGTTCCTCTAACCAGCTGCAATGTGCTGATTCTGCCTGCTGCAGATGGAATTTCATTAGTTTGTACCTTTAGCCTGTTCTGTGTCTCTTCCATATTTCTAGGGCACCTATCACCACTGGATCGAAGTGTCAATTCCAATGCAGTCACAGGGCCCTCTGTTCGCCCACCTTGGAGCGCTCTGTTTTTATTTGGCCCGAATCTGTAATTTCACATGACCCAGCCTGCTCTGCGCCTTGCCTTAACCCAGTTCCCTCTGGCGTTGAGGATCAAGCTGCGTGGAAGCCAGTGCTGGTTGCAGCAAGGTACAAACCTGGGCGCAGTGTATAAAGAGACTCGGTGCCTTTGGCACCCTGCGTGGCCAGGACATGATTGAAATTCAGTGTGTGGCGTGACAGATCAATTGCCTTTGGCCGAAGTGAGTTCAATGCTCCTGACACATCCGCAGTCCTGGAGCCTGAACGGTTCTGTTTCCTCTCCAGAAAAGGTGCAGCAGAGGCAGCCGCAGCTCAAGCTTCCCTCCCTCAGAACTGCCTCCGCTCTAGCTTGCAAGGCTCCTCTCTCGCTGTCGGTCTCTGTGACCCATCCCGTCCTTGGCCTCTGCTGAGATGGCCAGCAAGGGGGCCAGGGACTGTCCACTGCCGTGTTTTTTCCTGACTGGGACACCTGCGCCGTTAGGAACTGGATAGAAAACACCAAGATGTTTCAAAGAAGCCAAAGAGCTGCCCGCAGGAGCCACCAGCCTCTGATTGAATTTGGTCTGGCTTCGTTTTTGAACGAGTGACAGAGATGAATGGCCCCGCAGCCCATAAAGAGCTGATTTGTAGGACTCTTATTCCCAGTCCCTGGAGGGCTCCAGTCCTCATCAGAGATGATTGCTATGTACAGAAGAGCAAGGCAGAGGCTACACTCTGATCTCGAATACACTAGTGTCCAACGGGACTGACTTCAGGTCAATAGAGTGAGGTCAGCCTATAACCTGAGATCAGAATCGGACTCCTTAGACCTTCCCCATCTCACATTCTGGCAGCTGCCCAAGATGACGAGAAACTTAGTGCATCTGTCCAAATCCAAGTGACTTGCTAGCGAGTCGGTGTCTGTGAACCTATGAAGATTAAGCTCCTGTCCTGTCCCCAATTAATGAGTGGGACTGGTGCAAGTGAGATTTGTCCTGCTTTGCCTTTTGCTGTGAATAACAGCCCCGGGGGAACTTTGCTGATCCCACTAAACTTCCTGCACTTGGGCAGACTCAGAATTCCAAGTCTGCAGTTGAGAAATGAACGTGGAACTGGCCCTCTTGCCAGAAATCTAGACCAGAACTCCCTCCTGCTCTGCAAGCAGCTATCTTAGCCTGAGAGATAAGATTGTTTATTACAGGACACCAAGTGAGACTGATTTGCGGAGAGCTAATCTTTGTAAAGGAAGCCATCTGCTGCCTGGCTGGCCTGACCAGCTCCATTTTTAAGGTTATAATGCGTATAACATTGGGGTGTGTGCGCGTGTATCAGCTTTTGGAACACAATGCTTTGGGCTACTGTTACGAGTTACACACTAAGTAATAAGAGCGGGGGGGTGGGAGGGGGATGGGCTGCCGCTCAGGCACAGAACTCCCAGGATGATATCCTGGCCCCGTCAATGGGAGTTTGCCACTGGAATTGCACCCCTGGTTTCTAGTCCCGTCTTTGCCAGTGTCCCCACCGAGTGATCCTCAGTAAGTCAGTCGGGGCCCGATCCAAAGCCCACTGAAAGCAAAGCTAGTCAATCGGCTCGCTTCAGTGGGCTTTGGGGCAGGCCCGCAGAAGTACTGGGCAGCCACAAATCCCAGTGAAGCTAATGGAAGCTGCAGGTGCTCAGGGGCCACTGACTTCTCTGGGCTGCGTCCTGCTCCACTGAAGTGAATGAGACCTGAGTGCAACTGTTATCGTTCCCCTATCTGTAAAACGGAGACGTGGCCCAGATCTTCCGAAGCTTTCGGGCCCCCGTTACTGACTTGTGCACGTGCTCCTGTTAATGGTGTGTAGCGTCTAGGCTTGAGGACAAGATCTCCAAACCGTACATACTGGCTGTACTTTGTAAGAGTGCCCTGAGGATCTTTCGAGGGTTATTAATGTGTATTTTAAAAATTGCCGGGTTACATGGCGTGTCTGGTTAAATAACGTACCTTTATTACACCCAGAATAACTAGGGGTCAGATTCTGTTACCCTTGCTCCTCTTGCAGTCCCAGTGACTTGCATGTAATGTAGGAATTGCCATAGTGGATCAGACCCAAGGTCCATCTACCCCCGTATCCTGTCCCCCAGAGCGGCCAGTGCCAGACGCTTCAGAGGAAGGCGGAAGAACGGCACAGTAGCGGATATGGGATAATCTGCCACCCACATTAGGTGTCATCCTGGTCTCTAAAAGTCAGAGTTTGGCTTAAATCCTGAACTATGAGGTTTGTCTCGAACAGATTTTGGAAGGATTAACTTGTCACACTATCACCGGTCCCTTTTGGAATCTTGCTGAATTCTTGGCCTTAGCAGTGCGGCAATGAGTGCCAAAGTCTAATTACATGGTGGGTAGGAAAAAATAGTCGCTCTTATCAGTTTTGCATTTACCACCGTTCTATTTCATTAAATGGATCACACCTCTTCTGTTCATTCCCGCTGAAGCACCTGGTATTGGCTACTGTTGGAAGACAGGATACTGAGCTAGATGGACCTTTGGTCTGACCCAGTGTGGCTGTTCTTATGTCCCCTTATTTTTGTGTTATGAGACAGGGAGAACAGAAGCCCTCCGAGTACCTCTCTCTAATGAAAGCGATTGAGGTTTGTAACATACTGTCTTGTGCCAGGGCCCTAAAGTTATCTGCTGTAAGCGTCATGTGAACAGCAGCATTTGGTCATTGCCCAGGCAGATTCGTGGATGTCGTAGCAATCCGTGCAGGGGATTTTCTTCCAAAGACAGACACCAAGGGGGTGTCTCTTCAATCTCAGACATGTGATTCTTTTTAATAATTTTTTTTAAAAGTAGAAAACTTGTTCTCACTCCTGGCCTTGAGTAAACGTGAATCTAACTGTAGCCCCAAGCCTGCAAACACGGAGGCATGTGTTTAACTTTGAGTGCATGAGTAATCCCGTTAACATCAGTGGGCCTATGGTGCTGGAACCAGTCTCGGTAGTTAGGTTTCCCTTAAGGAAAACCCTCCTCCTCCTTTTTCCAATAATGTCTAACTTGCATTGCGCTCGTTTTTTTGTCGTAGGTGATGTTGGTTGGTGACTCCGGGGTTGGCAAAACCTGCCTTCTGGTGCGGTTTAAAGATGGCGCTTTCCTGGCCGGCAGCTTCATTTCTACGGTTGGAATTGACTTCAGGGTAAGGTGCTGTTGAACAGCTTTAGACAATGTCGCTTTTTTGTGTTCTTTCCCCCCAACCCTCCTTCCTGTATTCAACTATTCCATGAGTGGCAAATGCCAACCTCCGAGTTCTCCAGGGCGAGGAAGATTTCCTCCACAGCTGCTGCTAAAGCACCATCAGGGTTGCACACATGTGCTTTGCACAAGTTATTTATCTGCTCTAGTGGAGTGTCACAATGTGATGTATTGCCATCGCCGGGTGTGGGGAAACGCGTCTTCTATTGCCATACGCTAGTGATAGCCTGGGAAATGCGATTGGGAGAAGCAGAAGCTTCATATTTTTTGTTTTAAGATGCTGCTTCGATGTATGTGTATTGTGACGTCGTAATCACAGGCATACGACCTCACTGCAGGGTCTACCATGAGTTGAAAACCTCAGCGGGTAGGAGAGTGCCTCATTCAGACCCAGATATCTACGCTGTTAACAATGGGAGCAGTGCTTGGTATGTGCCAAGGCTGAGCCCTGGCATCTCTGGGCTTGGCAGTCCTTAGCCCCGGCACCTCTGGGCTTCCTGAATGGAAAAAAATTGCTTGAGCTCCAGCACCTCTTCCATGACAAATTAAGCACTGAATGGGACACAGGAAAATACTGGCAGAGGGAATGTTTCGTTTAATCTCCACCCTCCCCACTGTTCTTTTTCGAAGTCTGCTTGAGGGCAGTGCTTCCTTTTCAGATATGCCTGGTGTCTGTGCAGTGCATCAGCCCCCGAGCTGTGGGAAGGGCTCTCTGACACGCAAGAGGCAGCATCTGAAAGTGTGTTTTGTTTGTCTGTGTTACGCTGCGGCAGCCACACCACTTTAGGCTGATCTCAAAAGCAAAGTAGAGTCAGGCCTGGTCCCGTGGCATAGGGACCCACCAGCAAAGCAGACCAGGGCACTGCTGGAAGTGATGTTGCTGGCACAGGGCATACTTGTCCCTCCGAGCCTGTGTGACCCTGGGTCCTAGCACAGTTCTGGGCAGCCCAAGTGCTGATCAGTATTGGCTTCATAGAAGATCTGAAACAGAGGTCCTGATCACGCATGGTTATTAAAGGGCCACATAGCCTCTTTCATTCACAAATTTCTGATAGTGTCTTGGGTAACTACATTCTATGTGCCTGCATTCCTCCTGTTGTTTTAATTTAATACAATAGCCGCCCTCCAGGAAGTCATGTGCTGTTCAATGACATTGATAAGTGAAATTTGTCGCCAGATTTAGGTTTTATATGATAAGCCTTTTAAAAAAGAAAAACAGCCAATCAAAATAGTTCTATCAATATTTAAAAAAATAACTTCAATGGAAACTCCCTTTTTTTGCAACCAGAAAATTCCCTTGCAGCATTTGCAACCAGAACTTTGCAGCACTGTGCTAGTGCTCGGGAGTAGAAATTAGTGGAAATTGACTGTGACTCTCCAATCTATTTTCTTCGTCTGAGCTGAAAAATACAAAAAATAAAGAGGCAGCATAAATAGTGCCTAGTTAATGAGATGTGTAACATTCTTTCAGTTTTAGTGATCTAAAGTGGTGCGAGTAAGAGAGAGGAAGAAATTCCATTTCCTTAATCGTATGATGATTATTTTTAGACCTGACTGTCCTTTTAAACAGCTGCTACATTTCTCCCCAGAGGTGCTTGCATTTGTAAGGTGTGTATGTATCGATTGGCAACAGGTTCCGGGACAATGTGCAGTATCTCGTATTGATATAGTACTTCTCATCCCAATCCATGATATCAAAGAAGGCCTCCTTTTTTATAGTGGGTATTCCTTGGGTTCGAAATCGGGGGTCACAACCACCTGCCCTTCCCATGTTGCTAAAGGGGAGGGGAGCCCCAGCTAGAGCCTGCTACATGGAGTTGAAGGGCGGCTCTGGGGGACCCTCGTATGGAAAAGGTTGAGCGTCACTGGCATATCATTGTATCAGTGGGAGCAAAGCCTTAGATGATGGGAACTGTCCCAGCTCTTCGAGCAGGTCAGCATGAATACAGAGTCTTTCAAGGCTGGAGGGGCTGGGAAAGGAGCCCGCCTTGGAAAGGCGGCTGGTAGAGCTTTCACTTCTCAATGCACACATCTCCTAGTTATCCGTGAGACACCCAGCACGCAAACAGAGCTGGGATACTTTGCTCTCCTGCAGCCCCACCTCTGGAGCCTGTAAACAAACCTGCTGCGTGAGCCACTCAGCCAAAGATCCGCTCACTGAGCCCATCAGTATTCCAAACCCGTCGTGTCAACAGAGCCTGGATACGAATGCGAATAATGAGGGAATGAAATGGATTCGTCTCCCCCCATTAGCATCAGACATAGTGTTTACCTGAATATTAAACGTAAATAAACAAGAATCCAGCAAACCGAGAGAACGGCTGATGGCAGAGCAGGTAACTCGCTTTGGTGAGATGGAGCTGGAGAGCACGTTGCAGCAGATCCTGTGTCGTTGCTTATGGCAGCCTCGTGCTGTTGAGTTGCACATTTCCTGCGTTCTCTCAGCATTTCAAAGCCCTTCGGCTCCCTGGTGCATTGGCGTAGCGTATGCCAGCTCCTCAGCTGCCAGCTGCATTCTTCCCGTTCAGGGCTGAGAACTGACACCATGGGCACCCCCGTCTAACTCAGGCTTGCTGCTAAATTTCAAGGAGCCCTTTCAACGTGCCACCGCACAGGCCCAGCTTTCCAAACAGTCAGCCAGAGAAAATATTTCTCTTTAAACATAAAAGTTTTGTGTCTGTTTAGTGCTGGTGACAGCCCTGGAGGCTGGAGACCTCAGTTGATCTGCAGAACAGTTAAACCACGGGCAACCACAGCACACGCTTCAGACAACCCCCACGTGCCATTATGTGTCTGCTCTTACCTGGACGTGACCTATTCAGGGAGCAAGGGAGGTCAGCCTCCATGGCCCGCTCAGCCTGTGGCCTCCTGTAGGCGAGTTGCAGCCCGGACAGGTGGTAACGGATTCTTTCCAAACACCCCATGTCTCTAAGTGGCAATTGTGTCCTGCGAAGACGCTCTCTCCGCTGTGAAGGGCTTGTTCTTTAGGGGCGACCATGCCACGCCGCTGGTGAGCCAGGATCGAGCTCCCGAAGGCTGGACGCCCATCCAGCACCAAGAGGTGAGTAATTCTCTTCGGCGTTAGAGATTTGTGCTGCCATTTCTCAGGGCAGCCCCCAGGATGGCAGCCCTTTGCCACCAGGGCCCTGCCTGTCTCCAAAACGACCTGTTTGTATCATTTCGTGTTTTATTTAAGGGACAGCAGTCCAGAGAGAGGAGAATCCAAGGCTGTGAAACCAGATTTTTATGAGAGAGTAAATGCCCAAGAGTAGCCGTTTAGTGGAGTTTGGCTCCATGAACGTTGCAAGGAAAACTGACCTAAGGTTTTCATCCAGTTGTGGTTCATAACCACAGCTGGTGTTGATCCAGTAACCTAGGGAGACAAAGGAGGGGATGCACATGTTTTCCTCCCTCTTATGTGCGGGAGGCACAAAGTTGCTGCCTTTTGGGGATATCTTGTAGACTAGAGGGTCTGTCCATGCCCCTCCAATGTGTCTCCTTTTAAGGGATGATATTTGTTTTGGTCCCAAAACTTCCTCCTTTCCACATGGATTTTGTGAGCTCCCCTCACTCTTATTGTGGAATTATTTACCCCAGTAATGAAGAATCACAGAGCTGAGGTTGTAGGCAGTCCTCTGCCCTAGAGGAAGGAATCCGGAAGGGAGGAAGCATTTCCAGTCTCTTGTGTGACTCATATTTTGGTGTCGCGCATTAAGTCTTGTGTTGAGCTCTTCAGAGATTGTGGGTGTCTCTTGGGTCTTTGCTGCACGCGCTCTTCCAGTCAACAGAAACCATTTAAAAAACAGGTTTCAAGGGTGGCCACACAAGGGCATGCACTGATTTAGCTAACTTGGTTTGAGAACATACCTTTAGTTAAACTGGTATGAGTTTGCGTATAGACCAAGCCTTCGGTGATTCATTGGGCCTGCAAGTGGCCAATGGGAGAAAGGCACGAAGTAAGCAGACCACTAGCCAAGGATTTTGATGTCACTTGTCTGTGGGAGGACAGTGGTCCGGTATTTCTGGTCTGTGCTTGTCTAACGCTCCGTATGGAACAGGAAAGTACCCTGGGATTAGCTGCAAATTCTGCCACAGGTCCAATGGGGCAGAACTAGGTCTGTGTCCTCCTTCAGAACGAACTGCTATCCACCATCCCAAGATCCTGACACTCCATGTAGGTGAGCTAGGGGACCTGTTCTTAGCAAATAATCAGTTTGACTTTCACCCTCTCCTCCTACCTGTGAATGATGCATGAACTCATGATGATGACTGTGAACCTGTTTGTTGTAACCGTACAAACGTCGTGCAAACGTGCTTCAGCCTATGGGTTATTTGGTTTAACCGTGGCTCTGATTATGTGGGGAGTGATTGGTTGCTGAAGCCAAATGGTATCGTTGCTGTTTCCTGATTGGATGACTGGTTTTTGCGTCCCTCCTTTTTTTTTTTTTTCCTAAGAGGAGAGCAGTCAAAAAGATGGCTTCCTGAACGCTTCTGGACGATGTCTCCGGGCTGATGCATGAGGCTTTCCCTTAATGTAATCATTTCCCAGGTTTTGCACTGTGCCTGGAAGGAAGGGAGGGTGGTTTGGGAGGAAGCCAGGAGAGGAGCAGGGTGGGAAGGTGCAGGCAGGGGTGCTGGAACAATTTTTATAGTGGCTGTGCTGAAAGCCATTGAACAAGATGGGCCCTATGCTTCAATCCAGGGAGTGCTGCTGCCCCTCTAGTTCCAGTGCTTCTGAGCGGGGGATGACTAGGGTGACCAGACAGCAAGTGTGAAGAATCGGGACGGGGGTGGGGGGAGTAATAGGAGCCTATAGAAGAAAAAGACCCCAAAATCGGGACTGTCCCTATAAAATCGGGACATCTGGTCACCCTAGAACAGGGGGCTGCAGCAGATGTAGGAAAAGGACCATGAGTGGGAGACGTGGCTGTTCCCTGTGCGGTGCCCAGACACACAGGCTGGGCCATAGAACTGTGTAGTAGTTACAGATCAGCGAAACGTACATGGCGTTGATTCTTCAGGTTTGTTGAATCCGGCCAGACATCATTTATGCTTCTTTTTTGTTTCAAAACTAGAAACACCCTTCCGATTCTGACAACGCCAACCCCTTCTACAGCTGGGCAAAAAATCAGGAAGAAGAATTTGCCCAAAAAAAGGATGTCTAAATTCCCCTTCCACATCTTTGTTGCTGAATTTCTGAAAATTTGTCCATTTAAAAAAAATCGGATCCTTTTTCACTAGCTCCGCTAGGTAGTGATTGTGGCGCTCAGTAAAGCAGAGCCTAGGGGGGTAAGTCTCCACTTCAGGGAGTGACTGCAGTTTGCATAGACATACCTGAGCTAGCTTTATCTAGCTGGCTGGGATACCGGAGCAGTGACGCTTTGGCAAGATGGGCATCCATACGGGCTGTGTAAGCGCACCTGGAGCCCTGGGTAATTAATTGGGAGACTTTGCTGTTCTGGTCCCTGAGCTAGGTAGGTTAAAGCTGGCTTGGGTATGTCTGCACAAGCTCCGCTCACACCTGTGGTTGTACTCCAGGAACTGGGGGAAAGAAGAAAGAGAGGAGAAGAAAAGGGAAAAAAACCATTCGCCGGAATGGCTATGGAACCTACAAGGGGTCGGAGATCCACTCGGGACAAATAGGTGGGTGTTTATTTGCAAACATCTGTCGACAGTCAAATAATGTATTTTTCAGGATTCACCCAGTTGTCGTTTATAGCCACAGCTGGTGTTTGATTTTTCCCTGGCAGAACCTGCTTTCCATGCATGCTGCTGTCGGCTTGCTGCCCTTGGGTGTTGAAAGCAGCCTCAAGCCAGGCTGCGTAATATTTCCAGATAACAGCCCTGGGAAAGTTCAGTGGTTTTCCCTTTGAAATCCCATTCTGGGCAGGCTTAGATGTTCAAAGTTCTCTCTCAGCTGGAGTTTTGCTGCCATTTCTTTAATGTGGAGCCAGGATTGTGGCTGCTTCACGTATATATGTCCGGGGCCGGCCAGTGTGTCTTTCAACGAAGCAGTTGAAAAGCAACTTTATTTGGAAGTATCTTGCTGACATGGAGGGCAAATTCTTCGTAGTACAGCTTGTGTAAATAAACCAGCGTATTTTAGTTCACTTCAATGGAGCTGGGCCTCTTTGCACCAACTGAAGACCCAACCCACTAATGCTCTGTAAATTTCGCCAGCCTGCCCCTGTCTGGATGAGAGAACTGAGGGGGGATGTGTAGTGCTGCGTTCTGCTCTCCACTACAAGGAAGGGTAAATAATTGGGGTTAAGCGTTGTTGATGTCAGTGGGATTATGCCATGGATGGCTTCAGGCGTGGGGGTTCCTGTGCATAAAGGTGCATCTCCATGGAGAACCCCGATTCTAGTTCGAGGAAAGCCCCCACTCAGTCCAACAAAGACACGTGATAATTGGTGAAGGCCATGTTCCAATGGGGAGCAGTCAGAGGGTCCTGTCTTCTGTGCATCCCAGGTGTCTCTTCGCCACCTCCTTTAGGACAGCCCCACCCAAAGGGGGCATGTTGCTGGGTGTTTGCTTTGAGGAGGGGGAGGGGGACACCACACTTTGTGCTTGCCTGGCTTGAGGGACTGCATGTGTTTTTCCTCTGTGTTTGCACTGTTGAATCAGGTTCGCTCTAGTGGAATGTACCAGACTGACGGTCTTAGGGGGTGGAGTCCCTTCCCTCCCCACAGATGGTTAGAGCATGGGCAGGGCCAGTGAAAACTCAAAAGGCATCACCAATACTAATGGGCCTGGGCTAGCCTTGAAGGGCCACTGAGATGCAATGCGTGAACAGGCTGGCCTTTCCACTGAGAGGCGCTCAGTTGTCATGGGGAGCACGTGTCCCCCAGTTCTGGACTTGCAGGCTGAGTCATGTCCCATTGCCCACCAGAGGAACAACCTTCAGTCACGTCCTCACCTCGGCTTAGGGTGACCAGATAGCAAGTGTGAAAAATCAGGACAGGGAGTGGAGGGTAATAGGAGCCCATATATATATATAAAAAAAAGCCCCAGATATCGGGACTGTCTCTATAAAATTGGGACATCTGGTCACCCTATCTCGGCTGGATTTGAGCCATTGGCCTAAGGATGAAAGAGACTTGGAGTCCCGTTGTCTGTCCCTGAACCAATCACGTCTCCTGATGCTGTGTGAACATGATGGCGTCTTGAGATATTTTCCTCTTTTTAGCCTCCCACTAGGCATGATGCAACCTTCAGTCCAGGGAAAGAGAATTTATTTGAGACGGGCAGAACTTTCCTGCTTCGGAGCATGTGCCTTTTAAAATCTGTTCATTCTTTATTTAATAACTAATGCCTGAAATCAAACACACACCTGTTTTCTCCCTCGCACACAAAGCTGCATTTTCTGAGCCTGTCTGTAAATTAGTGTGGCGGTGCTTAGTCTGCATCTGTCCTGAGAATTGCTCTGTGGGGGTGAGTAAACCTGCTCTTTGTGCAATCAATATTTAAAATAATGCATTTCTTGTCAATTAAATATAAAATAACCTCACCAGAGGTCCCCTACGTTGTTTTCTTGGAAGCAGAGCTGCCTGTGGTTTTACTATATATATATATATAATTTTTTTTTAAACTTCATGCAGAGTTGATTCTTAAACTTGAAGGAAGTTATGTCACTTGAACTAGTACAGAGAGAACATAATTTTTTTGGCTACGGTTAATTACAAACGATTTGAAGACATTCGGACATTATGTGCGTGTGTACTACTTGAACTCCCTGGTTCATGAAAGTTCTTAAGCATGTTTTTATGTCCTGTTGACAACACGGAAGTGGATCAGGCCCGCGGACAGCAATTCCAGGCCCCAGGGCAGACCAGTTCGGGCCCCCACGCACCGAACAAACCACGCCCACATGGACACGGTCCACCTGACATTTGGGAAATACTGCACCTGTGCTGGCTGGTGCCACTTCCACCTTGACTGAATTGGCCTCGTTAGCACTGACCCCCCACTTGGTAAGACAACTCCCATCTTTTCATGTGCTGTGATACAAATACTGTACTGCCTACTGTATTTTTCACTCCATTCATCGGATGAAGTGGGTTTTAGCCCACGAAAGCTTATGCCCAAATAAATTTGTTAGTTTCTAAGGTGCCACAAGGACGACTCCTTGTTTTTGCTGATACAGACTAACATGGCTACCCCTCTGAAACCTGTCATGAATGGCTAACCCATGATGGACTACAATCATTCCTGGACTATTCCTGATTTCTGCTGGGGTATTTGTTGTTTGTAAGGACTCTGCAGGCTCTGGACTGTTTGAAATTCATGTTTCTTGTTGTGAGATCGGTTCTCGAACTTGCACGGTTTTGTGTCTACTCCCTGATTGAGTGAGCCTTTTTTTTTTTTTTAAACAGCAGAACAAGCTATGAGCCGCTGGTTTGAATGTTCAGACATTTGTGTTAAAATGTTGTAAATCTGGGATTTGTGAACACTTTCACAACTATGTAGCAGTCTCCTGACTAGCTGATAGCCCTGTGACCTGTAGCATGTTGGAATTGGTGCTTTATCTGTGAATCGGTTGTTTTGCTGCTTGACTAGCTGTACTAACAGCATGGACTTGGGGCATATACCGTAGCACCTTCCATAGCATGATGTCACTCCTTTTGCATCACGGTAACAGTAGCTTTTGGCCCTGTTTTTCACACTGCTTTGCTGACTGATATATCTAGCTGAATACTGATTGTGACCCTATAATAAATCAGTGACCTGTTCTTTATCTGTTACCATCCTAGAACACCTTTCCTGCTGGGCCTGTCTGCTCCTTCCTTTTCTTTTTTTGGTAGGCAGTAGCTCAAAACGTGTAAGAATCTTGCCCCAAGTGTAGATAGAAGTGTTAGGTACTTGCTGTGCCTATGATCTAAACCAAGCAAAAATATGTCCTTGTCAGCTTTTTAGTGTCCTTAATGCCTAGATACAGCACAGAGCATTTAGATTCATTCTGTAGAAAACATGCACTTTTCCTCTAATAACTTCTTTCCCCCTTTTCCCCCCAGGATTCTTTTCAGTAGTTCCTCAGATCTCTTCTATTTCTTGGAGGATTTCCATGAGATCAATGTTCCTTTCAAGTTGCTAGTAAGCAGGTGTATGAACAATATCTTTCTAGTATTTGCCTTTTTCTGGTACAGTGCCTAGGATAAGAGATAAAGGGATTGGTTCGAAATCTCAGTGGAAATACCAGAGGTGGTGCTACCTGCAAATAGAGTAGGCTTTAGGGACAGAGCAGGTGGATGAGTTTTACATATCTGCCGAGTTACAGCTGGATTTGTAAAACCAAATTTAAAGTTATGGACTCGGTTTTGCTGAAAGTAATTGCTCAATATTTTATTTTTAAAATAGAATGTGTTTTACTACCCAATGCAATGCCTAGAACACTGACTTTTGATACTAAAGTCCTATGAATTATTCATTGGAATGCCTTCTGAATTTTCTAGTATCAGTAGACAATCAAATTATGGTTAACTCACTTCTCCAGCATATCAGTTTATGCAACATATATTGAGTAGTCATGTGGCGATACAATACAAAGAAAACTATGTAACTCTGCTGAAATTTATTACGGATTTTGAAAAGAACTAATGGGTTTTGGACATGGAGATGTACAGCCAGAAGACTGTCTTATCTGCAGCAACTGTGTAATTGTACATCTCTTACAGTTTGCATCGCAGGGCTGATGAGTCTGTCACTTGATAAGATGGGAGGATTTTGCTGCATGAGTGGATGTGGTTTTTAATTTGTGTTTTGTCTAATAACAAAACCATCACATCACAACTCTGTGTAATCTAGGGATTTGGCACCAAATTTTCTGACTAAAATAAATTAACTATATATTGTTTTCAGTAAGCTATAATTAAGGGACTCTATACTGACAAATGCTGGGCTATCGCTGTTTAATGAAAAGGGAAATTAATTAATTTTCCCCGTCATGGTAAGGCTGTTATAAAGTATCTTGAGATTCAGCCACAAACGTAAAACGTTGCTGCTTCAGTGGAGGCTCTAAAACTCTTTACAGAATTAAGCCACGCGCCAGCCTGTGAGATAAGTACTGTCTCTCTCATTGCACGGATGGGGAAATCTGAGGCACAAGAGGGTAGGGAACTTATCCAAGGTCACAGCTGGGGTCATTGGCAGTTGGGAAGAAAACATGAATCCCCACGATGCAGAGCACCTGGTCTAAATGCTAGCCTCCACGAAGGGCCAGAAAACCAGACCAAAGGTCTGCTGAAGGTTTGGTTATACCCTCAAAAGCTAGAGAATTCCAAGCGAAGGTTTGCCTAAGCCGTGCCGTTGTATCACAGGGCCGCAGTACCTGGGATGGTTAAGACTCTCGGGTTTCTGGGGAATTCTGCATCACTTTGGATTGTAATAATCCAGGGGTGGCCAAACCAAGGCTCCTGGAGACTGGGCGGGGGGGGGGGGAAGAAGAGCAAGGCTTCTACCCTGCAGTGGGGCTTCTGCCAGAGACGACTGGTACCTGCTGAGAATTGGCCTCCCGCCAACAGCGTGAGTCGCAGCCCCCCATGCCTGCCCCCCCCCTTGCCCTCAGCAGCTCTCCCTGCAGCTCCCAGCTGTTTGATGCTGCCTCTCCCTAGGGTCGCAGCTCCCAGCTTGTCAGCTCCAGCAGCTGCCGTGCAGGGAGGGGGCCTGGCGGCACCATGTGATCGAGTGGGGCCAGCAAACCCTGGCAAAAATATGCGGGGGCACGTGACCCCATGTGCCCCCCCATGTGTTGCCTCTGGGTTCTGCCCAGCAGGGAGGGGGGCTCGGGGCTCCAGCCCCCTGGGACATGCCTGCTGGGGCTCCCAAACTTCTGCAGATTGTTGTATGCGGCTCGGAGGGCCAGTAAGTTTGGCCGCCCCAGTAAATAATCCATGAATGACACACTTGTGTATACAGATGTCATAGCAGTTAACTCAGCTGCATACAGGGGAGCAAAGTCTGGGACTGGTTGTTCCAGAATTCCAGGCGTACCCCATGGGCGTGTAACTAAAATCTCCTCCTTCAGGTACCAGGACAATTACGGCTTATGTCCACTCTGCAGCCGGCCCATAGCGGATGACAGAATCGCCCAAACACGGGAGTGGGTCTGAATACATCCAGCAGAGGGAAGAGGCCACAGCCGATTCCCCAATGGGACCTTTGAGTCTGCATCTCTTTGAAAAGTGAGTGCCCAGTGCCGTGGCAGTTCAAGAAAGGCCTAGTCTAGCAGGGTGTCCCTGTGCTGTCGCGACTTCCCAGCCAGTCCTCCTGATTGCCACCTCTGTACCATGGAGAAGTGGTGCAAGGCGCGCCAAGAGCAGCTTGGCAGAACTGCTCCACTCTGAAGCACTGTCGCTCCCCCCCCGCTTCCCCCGCAGGGGAGCAGAGATGCAGGGCCTGTCTAGTAAGCTGTTCCTATGCTGAATCGTACAGCCCTGTCCTCGCCGTGCGTGTGCCAGGTTGCGTCTCTCTGCTTGATAAAACACGATGAATAAACAGTTTGTTTATGTCTCTGTCTGGCATGCACAGCCCTACAAACGTACCCACGGTGTCTTCCTGTTCAGCTCACCCTGGCCAGAGCAGCAGCTCACCCACAGAATGGACAGTCTGCAAAGTCCCTGCTGCTTCTCTCTAAGGATGAGCGATCTGTCCAAGGTGCTTCCATGTACCCAGGCATCTGCCTGTAACGTTTTTCATGCAGCACTCAAGGCCCTCTCTGGCATCTGATTTCAACGCTACGTTGAAAGAGAGGCATGATCCTCTCTCCTCCCAAAGAGGATGAGCTATGGGGCTACGGTCTAGTGGTCCCAGCCAGCCAGAGGAGAGGCTATTAATTTCAAGAATGTTAAACCATTAGGTCTCTGCAAAGCTATTTGTAATGGTTTACGTAGTACTGAACAAATCTCAATGAACAGAAACCCATTTAAAATTAATCTGGCATTGTCATTTCTAATGGACTATTGGTTTTTCGTCATTCTGTCACGTACACAGCCCCTTTCCCAGGTTTTAGTTTTTTAGAATAGTCTCTGAGAACAATATCCCTTTGAGTTTCAATATATTGTGCGAAGTAAAGCTGTGATGATGTAGAAATACGAGTGGCCTGGGGAGGATTCCATTTGTCAAAAAATGCGTCAAACTGTGTCCATTAATTTTTAGTTTGGGGATAGAAATTATTTCAGCATCTTTTCTTTTTAAGCTGATTTTATGATGGGAGCATTTTGAGTCCATCAGAAAAAATAGCGATCGTCCCTTTTTAGGTGGGGAAGTGCCAGAACTCTCCAAGACTCTGTGCACCCTGGGGTAGCCAGACCAAGGTGTTTGGGTATGGACAGGGGCCTATGAAAACTGACCCTTTACCCATCACTATTGCTAATGGTAGAGCTGCATCTGAAACAAATCCAGAGCAGAAGGTTACGTGTGTTTAGCCTGATCATTTGAAAGGACAAAACCCAGAGGCTTTTGTATATGCCATTGACTTTCATTGAGTGACAAAGAAATGTCTTTCCAAATTCCTATGCTATTTTCTTGGTTTCCTTCCAAAGGATAGGCCTCCTATCTTGTATTCTAGTTCATCCTGATAGGCTCCGTTGGGGTCTCTTTAAAAAGAAATTAACTCTTTCCATAATTGAATCCACTGTTTCCTCTTTTTAGCTCAAGCATTTAGCTAATTTGGGGGCTCTTGCTGGTGGTTTCTGCTAGGAGGAGAAATTGGTGATGGTGTCAGGTATTTCTGTGATGTGATCCTGTTTACTTACAAAGAATGTACGAAGTTCTGTTTCCCTGAACACAGTAGGAATCAAACAGGGGGCAGTTTCCTTACGTACCTTTCCAAGCCTGCTTTTCCAGCCACCACAGTGACCAAAAAAGGGACTCTATACTGGATTTCTCTGAGTCATGCTATGCATTCTTCTTTTGTTGTTTGCTGGCGAGAAATTGTGGAAGCAAAACAAAAGCCCAGAGTTTAAATTGGAGCTGAGGTGAATACTTTAAATTAATTGCTTATTCAACGTGTTTCCTCCAACCCCACATCTCCCCCCTTTTCCCCCTCTGTAAATTGTCCATGAGCTGATCCCGTTCCCCCCCCCCCCCCCCGCAAATGTTTTAATAGTTAGTTGTTGGAATGTCGCTTGGTTGTTACGAGTATTCACAGTCTGAGTTGTGTGTGCACGTTCTGTTCTCTGGTGGGTTTAACCTGACTCATGGAATCCAGTCTGCAGTGGGATCCGTGCAGGAAGTGACTATAACATTTGCGTTCTGGGATGAAATTCCCCTCCGTGCATGAGGCCTATGCACCATTTAAGTCCAAATTGGAAGACTTAAGTTGTGCCTGGACATTGTGCTATTGCTTTGCACAGAGCTGAATTTCACCCTCTCTGCATACCGTCCAATACTGGCTTAAAATCTGCTGTTTCCATGGACATTCTGGCCTGAAAAGCCTGTTCACTAGAATATTCTGAGGATGTGAATATGAGGATACTGAATAGAATTGAAGCAAATTAATTTAAAAACTGGACTGACCGGTCATGGAATTTTTAATTATTTTTCCAGTTTTCACCCAGCTCTAATTGAAACTCAGTTTTCTCTTTTCCCACTGCTTGTAACAACGACACCTTCTCTAATTATGGAGCTTAACAAGCATTGTCCAAGGTTGTTCGTACTCTAATGGTCTCTGGGATAAGATTTTGTGTGCTCTGTTGATTTGAATGGCCCTGTACTTACCTGTTGCATCTGAAATTGCTGGTAACTATCTTCCAGAAAACCTCTGGGTACTCCGCCTTTCCATCTAGAGACCCTGGTGCCTCCAGCCCAAATGCTAGCGTGTCCATCTGTTTTCTAAACCTTCATTTGTTTGGGTTTTTTTAAAGAGATTATCCTCTTCCAATTTGCATCATTTTAGTTATAGACTCATCGCTTTCAGAGATTCCTTGCTCCACTGTGTTTTGTTCTGTTTCTAATTAGACTGAAACGGGGAAGAACCTCCCAAGATTCCAGCCGCATTTTCCCCCAGACTTGCAAAACAACTTGATCCCAACTCTCCTCCCATAAAAGCTCACCCCAGACTTGGGGGAAATGATTGACTCTGAGCCTTTCCACTTTCGCTCACCCCTAGCCTGGTTTCCCTGCTCAGTTTCCAGGGCAGGAGACAGTTTCTTCCTCTGCCTTTGTGATTTTCACTCTGGAGTTTGGAGCTGTAGAAAGGGTTTCTGCTCAGGATGTCCAGCCTTCTTGGGAATATTCGGAGCTCTTCGATTCAGAGCTGACTGCCATTTCTCTGCGCACAGCCTGTCTGTAGCGCTTCCTTCTCCCCCAGTTCCTGTCGGACCGGGTGTGTGTTCCGTTCCTCTGTGATCCCACCGTCTCTGTCCCATGATGTTCTGAAGGGAGGGCTGCACCTGTTCACGTTCTCCCCCAGTGTGCACACCCTGAGGCTGCTGCTTGCCTGTTTATCTCGAACTTCTCTGAAGCTCCTGGATTTCTGGCTGTCGTATTAATGGCCAAACTCCCCCTTCTGAAGGGCCGTGGTTGGCTTGGTTGGGTTCATAGCAATATTGTCTTTCCCCTCTAGGTCAGCGGTAATAGGAGGGCGTGAGCATCTCTCAGCTGTTTGTGGGTCTATGCAAATTGCAGGGGGTGGGTTCTCTCTTCATAGTGTAGAGGTACATAGTGCATCTTTAAAAGCTCTCAGAAATGTCAGTGATTGACATCGTCTGCAGAGCCCAAAGATTGGCTGGGCAAAGGAAATAACCTGTGGGTGGGGGGATAGCTCAGTGGTTTGAGCATTGGCCTGCTAAACCCAGGGTTGTGAGTTCAATCCTTGAGGGGGCCATTTAGGGGTCTGGGGCAAAAATCTGTCTGGGGATTGGTCCTGCTTTGAGCAGGGGGTTGGACTAGATGACCTTCTGAGGTCCCTTCCAACCCTGATCTTCTATGATTCTATGAACCTCTCCTCATCCCTAGATACAAGGCATCTTCTAGTCAGTCTTGGCTGACACTGATGGGGCAATGGGCTTGTGGTGCCACTGCCAGGGCTGTACCTGTTCTGTGTCTAAATAAGACTCTGACCTCCAGTGTTGTCAAGCTGGCAACCTTCGTGGGTCACTTAATATTCTGAGCAGGGCAAGCCTTTGTCCTGATGATTAAGAGTTCTGAGAAGATGAAATTTAAGTGCCTCGCTGTAAATCAGAGGCAGGCGTCCTGCACCGCACAGTGACCCTGTGCAAGCAGCGTCATGGGGTAATTACAAGAACATAGTGAAAACCCTGATTGAAATGAAAGCTCCAAGGTTCACTGTAGTTCTATTTCATTTTCACAGCCAGCTGGAGGAAGAGCATCATACCAAAGCCATAAAGCCAAAGGGCCAGTTAATTCCCAAGTTTATTCCTTTTTAGCTGGTGGGAGTGATGCAAACTTTCTAATTTGGCTTTCTGTTGTTCTGTCAGATCCTCTGTTCATCCAAGTGGCTGAATCAAGAACACTAGCATCTCCCTTAACCTGGATGTTGGCTCCTGGATCACGAGGCTCTTCAGAAACTGTATCTTGATTCTCCCTGTGAATCTTGGTGCTAATTAGAAGCTTACACCTTTGTGTTTTCCTCATGCATTTGCCCAGTTGTGCAAATTAAGATTTTTTGTAACTGGACCTGACATTTATAAAAAACTGCATTTCTTTTAAACGTTTCTCCTTGGAACTTGCATTGTGATGAAGGTGATAAAGAGGTTGCCTGTTTCCTTGCATTAGCAGAGGAGATGCTTTCCATATTAATTGGTGTTCTTAGTCAAGATGGTGGTGCTCTCCTGGCTGAATTTGGGAGCAGAGCTTTTTGGAAGCTCTTGTTTTTCTGAGCTCTGTAACTGGACGCTGTCCCCTGCATCCTCTTAAAATGTTTTTTGTAAACCGGACATGTCCTGGTTCTCTTTGGTTCTGTGGGAGAATGTAGTGGTGATGAGAGCACTGGAGTGACCAGTCTGAGCTCATGTTGTCGTAATATATTTCGCTTCAAAACCCTGTGCCAATGGCACCCCTCTGCGCCTGAGCCCCATTTTGCGTATGGAAGATCTGAAGTGCCTGGTGCAGGGCTACAGACAGAATCGGCATCAAACCCAGAATTGAGTGTTGGTGATCCTGACTCCCAATCATGGGCTCAGGCCACCGGGCCTCTCTGACTTCCTCATGCAGCATTCCCACATGTATACCCAGGACAGCTTGTGTAGGTGCCCGTTGACTTTCTGTAGCCAGCCTGCCTTTGCCTTGGCCCAAGAATCCATGTGCCTCCTTTCAAGTAAAGCTTCAGCAGAGACTTCAGCTGTCGGATAGAGGTGCTATTTCCCAAAGGCGCTCCTGCCCTGAAAGGACCCTGCCCAGTGTCCTGAACAGCCAAGCTTGGTGGCTTTAGCTGCCTTCGGACTTTGCAATGACTCGAGTGAAGCCTGATGGGTGTCAGACTGGATGCTGTACCCTGGCTCTTGTGGCACGGCCTTAATATGCCCAGAACAGATTGTTGCATGGGAATAATAATTCCCTTTGAATTGATCTCTTCTCCAGCTTTTACAGCGGAGAGTCCTGTGAATTTTAACTGGTTTGCACGGGAAGCATTCCTGCCTGCATGCAGGGGGTTCGGCCTCTTACTTACTTGTCTCAAGGTGAGATCTCACCGTTTGTCCACTCTGACTGGAGTCTGGGGGCATTACCCTGTACACAGCAGCCACTTGCACCCTGCAGGTCTGGGTGGGGGCAAATTTACACTTAAAACACTGCTTCGGTACTGATGCAGCTGCGCTGCTGGAGTGCTTTAATAAAGACGCTCTAGGCCGACGGGGGAGAGCTCTCCCATCGGCGCAGTTAATCCACCTCCCCTAGAGGCGGTAGCTGTGTCTGTGGGAGAAGCTCTCCTGGTGACATAACCCCCCCTGGTAGAGTGTGCTAAGGTTGGTATAACGACATCGCTCAGGGGTATGAAAAATCCACACCCCTGAGCGACGTAGTTATAGCGATATAGGTCTGTAGTGTAGACCAGACCTGCATTTCAGCATCTGAGTTTTTTCCTCCTTTGGAAACCTGAGAGCAGTGAGATAGTGACCAATGGCCTCCTTCAAACAAACCGTTTTATTTAACGGTTGGAGCAATATATTAGAGAGAGAGGCTAACCACAGCCAAGCCTGCATGCATAGTTAGTCTCCTCCATTCTTGCACTTCTCCAAGAGCTAAGTAAGAGAGGCTTTCCTCATGAGCCACTGGAGCAGAACAGAAGCAATTTACATTCTCCTGGCAAATGGTCTGGGAGCACAATGTAGTAAAATCTCCTTCTGTGAGCAAAGTAGTGATCGAAAGGCCAGGGAGGTGGCATTTGATTCATAAAAATCTACAGAATCAGAGTTTGAGGTGTCATCTTTTGCAGTGTGGCGGGGGGAGGAGGGGACTCACTCCCCCCCCAATCCCTCTGGTTCCTAGTTCCAGGTCCTCCAGTTTTGATAATTAGTGTCATTGGAAATGGGTCGAGTTGGGTATCATTTGAAAACCCTTTCTCCCACGAACACCGTGGTACAACACATGTACAATTATGAACAACTACATAGCTATATTTGAGAAAACGTTGAAAAATCAATGGCTTTTAACGTCTACTTTGACACAGGGCTGCTTTGTGTGCATAAAAAAGGCATTGATCGTGGCTGATCCTAGGGACGTTAGCCTTGACATGTGGGACTGAAAACATTTATTCATCAAAGTCATCATCCGGGTGTCTCTGTCTAGGGCCCTGCAGCTCGACGCATCACGTTGATCCTTGTCCACGCCGCGCTTGCACATCTCCGAACAAAGCAGACTCTGCTGGCCGAACATTGGCAGGGTGGTCTTTGCACATGAGCATTTGATTAGCTGAAGGGTTGATTCAGGAGCCTATGGGGTATCTCACACACAACTGATGTGATCAGTCCATGCTCCAAGACCCATCCATGCCCAGTAGGGGAGGGTAGTTTTGGATGCGCTCAATCGTCCCAGAGCCATTCCGCTGCTTGATGATCGCAAGTATAAATGAACCTCTTGCTGGTGGCAATTTTTCTCCATTTGTCTGCTTCTTGGAAAGCGTCCACTAACGTAGCTCTGCAAGTGTCGTAATGTTGGTCTCCAAATGGTTAAATTGGGGTTCTGAATGCCGCCAGTGCATTTACGACCTCACCAGTGAGTGTCTCGGCCATTCCGAGCGCTTTTAGAGCTGGGAGAGTCTTTGGAGGCTGAATCCAATGCCTTCCAGTAAAATAATTTGGTCTTTCCAGTAGCGTCTCATCCAGAAAGGGTGCAGAAACCTGGCATTGCGGTGGCTTTTAATGGTCTGAGTCATAGGAATGCATCTCTGAGGGATGCTGTTACAGTGATTCTGTTCCCCAACAGTAGGCACAAAACCAGAATCTTGCAGAAGTCCTGGGTAATGTCTCTCAGAGAGCCCTAGAACATCAGTGTCTCATGCATTGTTCTGTTGTATTTGAACATTTATCGTGGTACCACGGGGAGCTCAGACTTTCCTACAGTCTCACGTAGATCAACATTACACTGAGATCTGGACACAACCAGGCGATGACCAAACAATAACCTGTCTGCTGTTATCTCTGTAACAGCACCTGCCACCCGCACTCTGACTTTCTTTGCATTTGAGCTTTAGTCTGTTCTTCTTGATTGGAGCCCCCAGATTGATGGACCCTTGGTTAATTCTTTGGGTTTTGAAGGCATCCTACAAGTCACAACCCAAAGTATCCATTTGACTGACTCTTCGGCTCTTTCATCACCGGAGACTGTTTTTGTCATGATATTAATGAACCCGTGAGCTTTACACGTGCTCCCAGACTAAAAGTCCAGATCCTGTTGTGCCTGGGACTCTCAATCTGGGGGTGCAGATAGGTTTGGGCGCTCTGCATGGGAGCAGGCAGGATCATTGAGGGTACGTCTACACAGAAGAGAAAAAATGCCCCGGCACCAAGTCTTGGAGCTCAGGTCAACTGACTCAGGCTTGCGCTGTGGGGCTAAAAATAGGAGTGCGGACTTTCCCGCTTGGGCTCTGAGACCTGCTGAGGGGGAGAGGGTCTCAGCGCCCAAGCTCCAGCTGAGGGGGATGTGTGCACTGCTCCATTAAGCCCCTTAGCGCTAGCCCGAGTCGGTTGACACAGGCTCTGAGTCTCGCTGCAGGTTGGTTGGTTTGCAGTGTAGCCATACCTTAAGATGCCTCGCTCTGGCATTGTTTCTTAGGCCTGGTCTACACTGGGGGAGGGGGGGTGGTGTCCATGTAAGATACGCAACTTCAGCTACGGGAATACCGTAGCTGAAGTCGACGTATCTTATTCCGACTTACCTCCTGTCCTCACGGCGTGGGATCGACAGCCGCGGCTCCCCCGTCGACTCCGCTACCGCCGCTCGCTCCGGTGGAGTTCCGGAGTCGACAGGGAGCGCATTCGGGGATCAATATATCGCGTCTCGATGAGACGCGATATATCCATCCCCGATAAATCGATCGCTACCCGCCGATATGGCAGGGAGTCTGGACGTACCCTTAATGACCTTTTAAGTGTAAGGTTTTTTCCAATTAATCCACCTTTGCGAGCGCACCCGTTTGACATAATTTGTGTAGTTTGCTTAAGAACAAATGAAGTTGGCTGCCATGTTTGCAACCCGGCCACGGCAACCTTTGGGGTCCTCTACTCCGTTAGGCCTAGGATGTATTACTGACTCGTCTGTTTCCTTTGCCCAGAGGAGAGCAATGCACTAGCAGCCTGACAATGGAAAGTGACTGGATCTGTTGAAGCTTTCCCTTGGAACGAGTGAAGGTGCTAGTGGGAACACAGGGGAATATTTCCTGAAGTTCTGACTGTTAAGATGACAGAGTCTTTAGCTGCCCCTGCTTCCATTTTCCAGCACCCCATGATGGGCTCTCAAGGGGTGAACAGGAACCATTCTCCCTCGGGAAGGCCGAGCTCCTGCTTTATTTGCAGCTGCCGGGACACAGCTCCCCCTCACATGAATACCAAAGCCTTTCATTTGCATGCAGGGGCTCAGTTGCCAAGTGATGCTGAGAGCGGAGGGCTGCTCCCTCCCTTGTTCTCATCTGCTAGGATTTTATTCATGTCTCTTTGGAGCTTGCATTTGGAGAATATCAAAGCTTCTGGATGTGTCCTAATTCTGCAGCATGCCGATAACTTGCCAGTGCGTGTGTGCTGCCTGTAATCCCCCCGAAGTCCTAGTGGGCAACAAACTCGCTTCCTGACTCAGGCAAAGAAGGACTTGAATTCATGTCCCCAAAGTCATAACATGCACAAGTTGTTCTTGCTGGCCGGCGAGAGTGAGTCCGGCCTGGCAGCCCTGGGGCCAGTGCCTTCTCTTTCCCCACAAGCCCTGGAACCATGGGCAGGGCTGTGTGTGGGGAGGGTTGAACTTCAGTCACGCTGCCCCTGCCAGTGAGCCTCGCCCCATCCCAGGGGGCTCCCCTCTAGGATTGAATCTCCATGGCCCATTCAGTCCTTGGCCTTCTTGCTGAAACGTTTCCAGCTGAGATACTAGACTCACGCCCATTCTGAGAGGAATGGGTCTGAACGCAATCCCGCGCGTCACAGGAGTCATCTGCTCATGGAGACTTAATTTTGGCCACTCCCAGGCTGACCAAGACTTAGATCGCTATCCAGGAAATGAAAAAAGCTCCATAGCCCATTCCTGAGTCCACCGGACTGTCCAGTCTTAGAAAACACACTGGCAGTGGGGGTCTCGGAGAGGGAACATTTGGCATATCAGCCTGCATAAAATCACACACAGTCTGCAACTCACCACGCTGTGTGGCACTTTGAATTATTCATATGCTGAGTGCTATAGGAAACCAAATTGTGTTCTCTTCTGTCTGATTGAATGGGATAGATACGGTCACACCAATGCACACTTGGAATAAGTAAGTCACAAAATGTGGAGAAATCTCTGCATAACTAAAAAACCAAACCCAGGGTGAATTAGATACAAGGTGGCTAGATATTGGGACAATCTGGGTTTGATGTGCACTTGTACCGTCCCAAAAACTACCCTTTGAGGAAGCTGAATGTTTTTTCAGAGTTGCTCTCATGGGGGAACGAATGGCATGTAGTTGTCACCTCGGCTTGCTGATGCTTGGGCTCTACTCACAGCATAAAACTACAGGTTTTTTTTTATTGTGCATTTTGTAGGATGCATTACTTTGCAAACTGAGTAAATCAAGCAGGGGAGAAAAAGGAAGAGGAACCGCTACCATCCTGCCAAAACCCAAGTGTATCGGTGCATGGGATTGCCAGGGGATTATCTGTATTAACATTCTCTTGGGTTCTATTTGTTTTAAAGGTGGACCACATTTTAATCTTACTAAGAATGGCAAACGTTAAAGGCCTGTGCCCAGCAGGCAAAGGCTACCGAAGACCCAAGTCTGGCCACGTCATGAAGTGAAGCCTGATTAAGGTGGTTATGTGCTGGCTCAAAGACTAGCCGCTCCTCAGCTCCCAGTCATACGCTAGTGAAACGTTGAAGTAGAAACCTCCCATCATAATAATTGACTCGGTCAACTTGAAGCAGATTCCCCAGGCCTTCTGTCCTTGGAACCCAGGGAGGTGATTGCATGGAGCACATTGGGAGCCCATATATAGGGCCCTATCAAATTCACAGTCTGTTTTGGTCAATTTCACAGTCTTAGGATTTTAAAACTAGTAAATGTCATGATTTCCGCTATTTAAATCTGAAATTTCACAGTGTTGTAATTGTAGGGGTCCTGACCCAAAAAGGAGTTTGGGCGGGGGGGAGGGGGTCTCAAGGTTATTGTAGGGTGGGTTGTGGTACCGCCACACTTACTTCTGCGCTACCGCTGGTGGTGGTGCTGCCTTCAGAGCTTGGGGCAGCTGGAGAGTGGCGGCTGCTGGCCGGGAGCCCAGCTCTGAAGGCAGCGCCGCCATCAGCAGCAGTGCAGATGTAAGGGTGGCATGGTATGGTATTGCCACCCTTACTTCTGCCCTGCTGCAGGCCGGGTGCTGCCTTCAGAGCTGGGCACCTGGCCAACAGTTGCCGCTCTCTGGCCACCCAGCTCTGAAGGCAGCGCAGAAGTAAGAGTGGCAATACCGCAACCCCCCGAAATAACCTTGTGACCCCCCTGCAACTCCCTTTTGGGTCAGGACCCCCAATTTGGTACACACTGGTCTCTCCCTTGAATTCTGTATAGTATAGGGTAAAAGCACACAAAAGGCCAGATTTCACGGGAGGAGACCAGATTTCACAGTCCGTGATGCATTTTTCATGGCCGTGAATTTGGTAGGGCCCTACCCATATATGAACCCTGTTTGTGCGTCTCAAAGATAATGTACAGAACACATTCACTATTCAATCTTGGGCTTGAAATCTTGGCTGCACTGCAGTCATCTGCAGAACTTTTAATAACTTTAATGAGGCCAGGATGTTACCTAAGGTGCTTATGAAGTGCTAAATCACTGGGCTCTAATTTCTAGGGCAGCTGGTTTTAGACATGACAGCATATTCTGTGGTGCAGTTTTGTCTGAATGTGGCAGTCTTGAGAAATGTCCCTCTTGAACGGCCTTGTCCTAGGCGATCTTGAATAAAAGGTTTAATTAACTTTGCCACAGGATGGAAGGCCTCAATCACTGATTGTCTTGGGCCCCGGAGGAATTTCAGAGTTGGTGCATAAGCATTTTTTAAAAATTACTCAGAAGCTGCTAGCAAAACCCAGTCAAAAATGAAAGGGATGGGAATATTTAGGAAACCAAAATAGATTATTTCAGTGGGATTTACAGATAATATTGTACATGGGGCTATCTAGCTATTGACTGATGTGCTCATTAAAGCTCTAAGATTGGTCCCCGTCCTTACAATGTCTTTTTAAACAATGTGATTGAAACTACACAGGAAAATATAAAGGAGAAAATGGGGGGCGCGCGCGTGTGTGTGTGTGTGTGTGTGTGCTGCCTATTGAGAATAACAACGTTAATTTGCTGGTGCTGATTATTTTCTTAATTGCTGTTACTGCTTTTTCTCCTGAGCACTAGCCTGATCCTCTCTTCCACTTTGCAACTCAGGAATGCCAGCCCACAAGGGTGCGGAAGGCAGTAACTTCTTTACTGCCCCCCGTGGCACTGTTCTGCATACGTGGGACGTGGCCATTCGCAATGGCTGAACCCAAGAGGTACTGAGTTGCCTCCTTCGCTAGCCAGGGCAGGGGAGGCCGCTCAGCACGCTGCAGAGCGGGGCTCGTAGTGCCTTTGTCTCCCACCCTGGGGCAAACGTTCAAGACAGACCCTGGAATTTGCACGCTACACTTCATCTTGCTGATGATGCCTGGACTGTCTAGTCCTTGAGTTTAGCCAGTTCCATGTGCTGGACAGAGAACAGAAATTACATCCCTTGTGACTCCTGGGGGCAGATGGTCCAACCCACAACCAGTGCAGGATTTGTCCCTGTAGCACACACTCCAGCATTTCATCTGTATATCGGTCCTACAGTTGTTACTAGATGATTCTCTGTGTGTGCGTGTTCGGGTGTCTAGGAAGATAAGATTTGCCGTATATTTATTTCCCATGGTCTGATAAAAGCCCATTTCCAATAATGCTTCTAAAAATTGTGGGATGATGCACTAGGGGGTGACTGGAGATTTGGGGTTCCTTCTTGACCTTCCCTATTAAACAACATGTTTTCATTCTGAAGCCTGAGATCTGACTTGCTGGGTGGCCTTCCCTTCCCTAGCTAATAGTCATACATTTTGTCTAGCTCTTCTTGAGTTCTTCTCTTGCTCAGACCTCATGGACCGAATCCTGCACTGACTTTATACCTGGAAGCAGCTCCGTTGCAATCAGTGAACTTGTACAGACTGTCAGTGAGGGAAGCATTCATCCCCGTGTACTAACTGGAGAAACATTCATCTCTGAAACATATTTCACTTCTCCATTTCAATGGTGGTTCTGTGTGGCTTCTATGTAATAACTCTATTTTATATTCAGTCTTGTGGGGCTTTAAACTTTTATTTATTCTTCCCTAGTGTGTCGTGACTGCCAAAGACTTGCAAATGAAAGCTCTTTACGTAGGGTCTTAAACCCTGCTCACCAGCAGGGTCGATGTGCCGTCGTGTTGGGTGCTGCTCAGATCTGGATGTATGGGATAAATATCATGGAGGATGCAGCTGTTGAGCTGATTGGCTGAACCTAAGCTCCTTGGCGTGATCAGCCACTCCACGATCGCTTCTGCTGTAGTCTGGGTAAAGTGGCTCTGGTGAGAAGGCTGCTATTGTCAGGTTGTTCCCGTTGAGGACCTGTCAGCATTTCTCATGGACCCAACACTCAAGGGCTCTGTACTGGTAGGTCTGGCCCTGTGACGGTTCTTGGGGGAGGCAGGTCTGAGTGTCACCTTGTAACCCGCCCTGCCTCCAGCAAGACATAGACTTGCCTATGGTAACCGGGTGTCAGCTCCCTCACACCACCAGCCTGTCAGCCACTCAAGCACTCACCTCTGGGCTATGCCTGCCCCGTCTTTGCCTTGCAGGTTAACAATAGGGATACCCAATCCCTGAATTCCTTTGAATCGTTCCTCTGGGATATCCAGTCCCTGGCACTAGCTACTCACAGGAATCCCAGATCCTCTGCCCCTAGTTTTACTGGTTTTACCTTAAATCACCACCTTAAATCACCATAGAGAGTCCACTAGAAACAAGGAAGAGTGGTGGAAACAAATGGTTACAACTGAAAGCAAAATCATAAAACGTGAACTAGGACCTACACTTGTTAATAATGACCTTTCCCTCGAATAAAGTGGATTTCCCCCCCGAAGTGCAGTCTGTTGCAGGGCTGGCTGGGTTCACAGGAACCAGGATCCAACCTTTCTTGAAAACGCCCCTGCTCCACAAGATGTTCCCCCCGTGAATGGATGCAGAGTCTCTCTCCACCCTGTGACAGACTGAAACAATCTTTTGTCTTCTTATCCCATCTGGTTTAATGTTCCTTCTTACCTCCAACTGGTTTTGATTGTTCGCAATTGTCTTTTGATGGTTTTCCATTGACTCGTGTGGGATGGGGCAAGGGAAGGCAGTAGAACTTTGCATCACATCACTGGCTGACCAGGGAGGGGGGAGAACTCCCTCCCACTCGAATGGGCCAGCACAGACACATACAATTGCCTGGTAGTGATGACTAATTTTTACTCCAAGATGATGAGGACATAGTTTTCAGTAGAGTACTTTATTCCTTAAATAGTACCCGTACACACATTTCACAATGATTGAGTATTGATAAGTTACAAGCTTTCAGTAGAGACCTCGCATGCTACCCTTCATGAATAAATGCCATGAGAGCGGAGTGTTAGATGTAGTGAGTTTGTCAGACAATTGCTTGTAAAGAACACGGGCTGGCACCAATGGGCCTCTGTGTCACACCCTCTTTCACCAGTAATGTACAGAGGTAGCTAGAGTATCAGTCACTGGCCTGAGGGGGACCCTCTTCTTCTCCAGATCGCCAGCCACTCAGAGCCCCCCCTGCCTCCAGAGCAGCCCATGTCTGGCATCTCTTTGAGGAGTGCAAGGATGTAGCATGGGCCAGCCTGCGCTGTGCCACCTGGCCTCCTTCCGTGCTGCATCCTGCGCTGGGCTGTCTCCCTCCGTCTCGCAGAGACAGGCAGAACACGAACCAGCGGCTCGATGCAGAAGCCAGATAAATTCCTATTGGCAAAAAGGCACAAATTGTTAACTGTGAGGGCGATTAACCATTGGCACAAACAGCCAAGGCACGTGGTGGATTGTCCATCTCTTATCAGAGGGGTAGCCGTGTTAGTCTGGATCTGTAAAAAGCAACAGAGAGTCCTGTGGCACCTTTAAGACTAACAGTTGTATTGGAGCATAAGCTTTCGTTGGTGAATGCCCACTTCGTCGGATGCATGTAATGGAAATTTCCGGGGGCAGGTATAAATATTCCTATTAGCAAAAAGGCACAAATTGTTAACCGTGATTCTTGCCAGCATATTTATACCTGCCCCTGGAAATTTCCATTACATGCATCCGACGAAGTGGGCATTCACCCACGAAAGTTTATGCTCCAATACATCTGTTAGTCTTAAAGGTGCCACAGGACTCTCTGTCCATCTCTTGATGCCTTTGGATCCAGACAGGATGCCTTTCTGGGAGTTAAACACACGCTATTGGGCGTGGGACCAGGGTAACTGCATGAAATGTAACGGTCTGTGCTGGGCAGGAGGTCAGAGTAGGGGTACGTCTGAACATCAGCGGGGCGCTATGCCTCCCAGCCCATGTAGACCTTCATGCGTACCTCTGCTTGAGCAAGTGCACTCAAAATACCAGTGTGTCAAGTGCAATCCTGCCCGACCCCCCCTGGTGTGGACTCGGCTGGCTAGCTTGAGTTATTCTTAGCGTGCTATGTTTAGCATGCTAGCGCCAGCTGGGAGCCAGACCTCCCACTACTGGGTAGATGTACCTCAAATGATCTGATGGTCCCCTCTGACTCCGACCTTAAAATCTCTGACTCTAAACTTCTCTGTGCTGTGGCTCTCCCTCCTTTCATACCATGTATCACAACCCATCTGGGTGGAATCTGCATACCAGGGCTGAGCCCTCTTCTTCGAGGGCAATGCTGGTTCTTACTGGCCGATTTCTTTTCTCTGAGACTCTGCATTCAGCTTCTTCAGCCCACTGTGTTGCGGGACTGTTGACTGCAGCCAGTAGCTGGAGCCCTCTCTCTGAGTCGTTCATGTCCTCAAGGTAAAATATTGGTTATTTGAAATTCTAGTGGTATGCTTAGTCACTTTTGCAAGACAGATTAAGCTAATGGAATTCTTTTCCGGCCTGTCTATACTGGGGCTGTTTGTCCCACTGCAGCTGTCCAGATGTCACCAGGTCATGTTAACCCCCTGCATATATACCCAGCACTGCCATCAGATGGGGTCTCCACCCACACCTGTCCAGCACTTCACCCTGGGGGTTTGCAATGGTGTAGCTGCACCAGTCCAGCTATCCCCCAAATAGATGGCCTCTAGTTCCGCTTTGGAAGCTGAGGGGTTGGGCCCCTTTGTCTGGAGAGCTCCAGTTCCACCTGCCTCCTTACTCTATGGGGGAAAGGGGAGATGGGTACGGGAGGAGCAGACCAAGTAAATGGAGAGAAATTTAATGTAGCAAGAGAGAAATGCTGTTTTTCTTTGTCACAAATCCCTATTTCAAGGGTCTCTTGCTCTGCCCAGCATTCAAACGGGGCACAGAGAATTTGCTAACTTGGGGGGGGGCATTAAACACTTACTTGACGCCTGTTTATTTTTAGGCACGGAAAATGCAGGTTTCCCTGTTTCAGCTCTTCTTTTGTGTCTGGGACAGAAACAGCTTAATTCCTTAACCTGACGTTTTCAGGCTCTTGGATCTAATTTATAATGGGAGCTGGCCTGGGGCCAAGAGGAGCTTTGAGACTTGGCCACTGTACATGGACATTTTACTCATCATTGAAGCTATTGCACAGTACAGATGGAGACAATGCTGGGCTTGGGACAGAGGGCCAAGGTCAGAGCTGTGACGCAGCCGATACAGAGTCTATCCACTGGGTGACACAGCATCATCGTCCTAGGCAGCGACTCAAATGTTTCATTTGTAGCTTCCCTGTAGGAATCCAGCTGATCTGTTTCACTCTTGGCTATCTATCATTCTATTAGGCTGGGGCGGGGAGGGGAACACTAGAAATGAAGCTGTCGGTCACAGCCCTGTATTGACTGGGAGTCAGTCTGGAGGACCGAAAGGGTCTAATGTGTATGATTCTGTTACCAAACTAGTCTCAACTGCTACAAGCGAACATCTGATTGCTTTTTCCCAACTTCTTGCTGACTGGGGTGATGCAGTAGGTCGGGCTGAGAGGTCTAACGGAACGTATGGAGAGTTACCCACGGGTTCTAATCTTAGCAGGGTCGGCTCGTCCCTTCATCCTTTCAAGGTGAGATCAGTTTAACGCCTGCAGTTTACTTGTGTGTCGGTCTTTCAAATGAGGCCTTAAATCTCACATCCCCACAGAGCAGAGAGAGCTTCAAAAGATCCCTGAATATCCCACAGCTCAGTAATTGGCTGTAGTCCTCCACCCCAGAAGTAGCTGCATAATTCCTCTGTGTTTATAGCTGTGCCTTAGGGAAGAAAAACATTATGAGATGCAGTCATGAAGTTGTCTTTTTAAGATGCCCACTGTGCCTTGTAGAATTACAGGGTTTACTGTGTTTGGACATGACCCAGCAAAGGCAATTTAGTTTTATATTTTCTTAAAGAAACACAGAAGATCAGTTACATTTGAGCTGGGAATTATCAGTAGCGGGAGAGAAGGAAATATTAAAATATGGATGCAGGCAGCCACTGCAAATTGTGCCTTAACCCCGAGAAATATTACTGCGTTGTTGCTCAGGGCTTCTTCTTTCTCCGTGAGCAATTGATCCACTGTGTATTCTAAATCACTTCCTTACTTCTCCAAACCTTTCTGATTTACTAGTGTGCAATCTATGCTCCTTGTATTAACAAATTAAACTTGCTTGCAAGGGAGTGCCCCAAAGAGTGATGTGTTTAAAAAGTTTTAACTTTCTGTGAAACAGTCTGCGGTGATGTTATTGAGAGCCTATATTCTATAGCGCCTGCATTTCAGCTGTGCTAACCTGGTAAAGGGGAGGGCTGGAATTTGAGCTGAGATGATTCTTTTAAATGTTTGATATTTTAAATTGTTGATCCTTTGAAAGTTGCTGCACTGCTTGAATAATTAAGAGTTTTTAAATTCCTTGTGGGGGTCTGATGGGGCAGTGTTTAAAGAGTCATGTTTTGTACAGTTTGTAAACAATACAGGCAGATGTTCAAGCTAGGAGCTGTAGAAACAATAATAGGAAGCCCAGAAAATGCAATTGCTTGTAACCAGTTCCCTGGTTAGAGAAACAAAGCAACAGCTTGCTTTTCTGTCATTTCTTTTATGGCAATTAAAGCAGGAATCAGGACTCCTGGATCCTGTCTCTAGGTGTGAGAGACGGTAGAGCGGGGATCTGGAGTCAGGGCTCCTAAATTCCATTCTCCGCTCTGCCACTGGCTTACTTTGCAGCTTGGAGCAACCAACTTACAGCCAAATGGCCTGAAGTGGCCACTGATCTTGGGTGCCCAGACTGAGACTCATAAGTTCAGAAGGGACCATCATGATCATCTAGTCTGACCTCCTGCCCATCGCAGGCCACAGAACCTCACCCACCCACTCCTGTAATAGACCCCTGACCTCCGGCTGAGTTACTGCCATCCTCAAATCATGGTTTAACGACTTTGTTACAGAGAATCCACCATTTACACTAGTTCAGACCTAACATTAACCTTTGGGCCTAATGTTTTCAGAGGTGCTGAGCACTCCCAGCTCCTGCTGGCTTCATCTCAAGTCTCCCGTGCTGAGCTTCTCCGAAGAGCAACCAGAGAAGCTCCCGCTGAGCTTCCAAAACTCAAGGCGTCCCGAATCGGTCCCCACTGTTTAGAAGTGTGAGCCTTACCCTCCCTGGGTATGTTGCGCCTCTGTCAGACTAGCGGCACGTTGTCGGCCCCACAGGGTCAGGCGGGGAATAATTATTTGTAAAGCACTCTGAGGCCCGGGGATGAAGGCCAGAGAGAAGTGTGTCTAGGTGGTTTTGACAATTTAACCCACGTCCCAAGGGGTTTAGGTTCTTAAGTCACTGAAGTGTTTTTGAAAATGTTAGCCTCTGTTGTTTGTTTTATTCTGTTGTGATGGGCTGGCCATATTCTGGTATAATTACAATCCCTAGCTTTTAGAGGGCGCTTTTCATCATAGATGTCAAAGCACTTTACAAAGGAGGTCAGTGTCACTACCCCCATTGTATAGATGGGGAAACTGAGGCACAGGGCGGGGAAGTGACGTGCCTAAGTCACCCAGCAGGCCAGTGGCAGAGCTAGGAACAGAACCCAGGTCTCCTGACTCCTGGTTGAGAGCTCTATCCACTAGGCCTCAAATCATTGTATTTCGCTTCCTTGGAGACAAAGCCAAACCCACCTTGGTCTTGTTTGGGAGTATTCCCAGCCTACTGGAACATGGATTAGGTTACGTTTTCCAGGTTTCCCTGTTAGCCTGTGACCTCCTCAGGCTAAAACAATCGCCTCTGGTCCCTGTTTGAGCAATGCTGGCCCTGCTTGTGGCAGGAGGAGTGGGATAAAACAAATACTTTGTAAATCCTAGGCTACTTGCTGTGCATGGCTTGTGATGTAAGCCCGTCCTCAGCATTGCCAGAGTGCACAGCAGAGCTGATGGTTAGGCAGACGTTGATGGTTAGGCAGACGTCGGCATTGGCCATACATAGAACTGGATGCCACGTGACTTCAGTTTTCCAGCTCCGGGAGAGTGCGGCTCTAAAATGCTTTTTGTCTGTCCTGCGTCAGGGAAGGGAAGAATGCGCTTGGCCTGCGCATGGCGTCACTGCAGCCCAAGGTGAACAATGCAGTGGAGGTGCCAGCTCTTTGTAAATAGCAGCCTGCTACCCCATCTGCAAGGCGCGATTTCCCTCCTCCCAGGTGCAGCCGGGTGTCGGCGAGCTGAGGTTATAATATCAGCCCTTGCGCATGTGAAGAAAAGATTGAGAGACTCTCTCCTTGTGGCAGTTATTGTTTAACTCACTTTCCTTTCACAAAACACCCGGGGTTTTATTTAAGGTACCGACGGGACAAGCAAACCTCCTGCTGCCCGGGGAAATAGCTCGGTAAAAGCTGGTATAACGGAGTCTACACCACCGCTTTTGATGGCAGAACGATGTCCTAAAACCCACACCCCTAATCTCTATAGCTCGACTGGCAAAACCTCGAAGAGTGGACCTGGCTTCAGTGTCAGGTTGAGGCCCCTCCCCCATGGGGAAGCTCCTCCCACAGAACTCGCCGGCAGTGACATCCCAAGGGGTCGGAAGCCAGGAGCTGACATCTGAATCTGCTCACGTTTTCAGGAACCGAGAACCTTTTACTGCAAATAAAACACACGGATCCAGAGTGAGTTTAAACGATGTGAATATTTAATGGGATAAATTCGGTGCAAATCCATTGAAATCGTTTATTTGCCCTAAAACACCGAGTTAAGCTCCTCAGTGTGTGAAATGGGTTTGATCCAGGCCTTGCTGGGCTCCCTGGTGAATGGTTACGTGGGGAGCGTGGGAGTGCCCCCCCATGCCTGCCAGGGACCTGCTTTGAATTGTGACTGCTGGGACGTTACCTCCATCTCTCGTACAGAACCCAGAATGCTCTAGCTTTAGCCAGCACCAGCCTTTGCGACCGTCTTTCCTCCTTCGGCCCAAAACAACACCCCGCTCCGACCCGAAATGCGAGCCCATAGCTCTGTCTATCAGCTTCCTAACTGAAGACCCCATCCCACGACCCCTCCCTGCTGGCTGTTGTGCAGGGGGCGGGCCCCATGCAGGAAGCGGCCACAGGCCCCGTTGAATTCTATGTGCCTGTGACCAGAAACGCACGCTCCGGCCCCCTCGGGAAGGTTTGCAGGATCGGGCCCTGACTCAGATAAATGAACTCTCTGGGCAACGTTCGCGAAGCTGCTTTCAATATCCGTACTCGAGCCTTCTCCCCGATACGTTACCGAAGCCATAATGAACCCACTCAGGCTTTTAGCAGCGAGTCAAGGGGAAGTCTCTGGTATTCTACTGAGAAATAAAGACCCTTTTTATTGCCGAGTGCAGCATCTAAGGAAATTATGTTCCAGGACAGGGCTCTATCAGACCACATTGCAATCGTGGACATTGGTTTATTGCAGCTTTATGTTTACGCGCCTCAGCAGCAGGCCCGGGAAGAGCAAGCAGTCCATCAGCCTGGGTCTGTCGCCGTGACGGCCGTTCCGGACGCCGTTACCTCGTGAGAGTTCTCTCGCCTGTTCTCAAGTGCGTTGAGATTTATTCCTGTCGCAAGCGTTTGTGTTGGCAAATGGAAAGGAAAACATTCATTTAAAAAATGTTCCCAGTGCCCTCGGAATGTTTTATGGAGTCCCCCGGCCCGTTTCACGGACTGGTCAGAAATCCCTCGTCAACGAGAGGAAATGCAAATTCAATGTGACGATAAAGCCGTCCAGACGAATTCATCCCTGCAGTGAGAGAGGTGGACTTGCATTAAGCACTGAGGTCAGAGGAGAAGCACCAGCTTTTCCAGGATTGAATTTGGGCCCAAGACTCCAACGTCTTGTCTTCGTAGTACGTGAATCCCACCCTTACGGATGTCGTCTCTGCAGAAACCAATGGTGGCATCAACCGGCAAAGGATCAGGCCGAGTCATCTGCTTAGATGAGAGATGGGGAGCTGGGCTACTGGCTTCTGCGTTCCTTTGGGGATGGGCGTGTGGTGGAGTGGTTCGATCAGGGGCCTGGGAGTCTGGACTCCTGATTTCTCTTCCTACTTTTGCTGCTGTCTTACTTCATTACCGCTCGTTAATTTCCCTCCACCTGATGTCAGCAGGTATCTAAATAAATGGAGCTGGGAGTGGGTGGAGGAAGCAGTGGAGCTCAGCCTCTGGAAGGGAAGCATCAAACAACCCCGCCCAACACACACACACACACACACGCGCGCACACACACGCCGCTTGGAGTGGTCCCAAATAACTCCAAAGGGAGTCACGTCCAGACCTCTGTTAGCTTCAGGGCAGTGCTGGGGTTTTGTGGCGCAGGGATGTAAAACCAGGAGAGGGAGGAGAGAGATGGGGACACTTCTTAAACTCCATATAGCTGGATAGGCCATGCTGATGTCCCTGGTGTGGGGGGGTTGATCTCTGAGACCCAAAGTTTTGCACTGGAAACTCTGCCAGATCCCTCACAGTAGCCCCATGAGTGGCTCTAATGCATACCCCAGGGAGCAGTAGATAATTGGTTCCTAGTGTAAAATTCAGTTTGGTGGTGGTTGACACCTGAAGCTCCCTAATACCAGGAGAAGGTGCTGCAAAAACTTACCATAAATAATTAACATGCCACGCTAGGCGCGGTGGGGAGAAAGGACCCAGAAAATTCCCTGTACCGAGCACTGCATCTGAATGACGCATCTTGTGGTTTCAGCTGCAGTAATAAAGCCCAGTACAATTGCTTGTCTCCCCCTGGGGCTCGGGGAACAGGCACTGGGTAGATCTGTGCACCGTACGGTACTGCTGCTAACTGGGAACCTGAATCTGTCATGGGCCCACCTCTCCTTTCTCTTACTGCAGGCTCTTTTAGGACCCCTGGGCTGAGAATTTTTTCACCTTTTCATGCACTTTGACACCACAGGCCTCGGTCGTGACGCCGTCCGGCCACGTTTGCGGTGTGTGTGTGTGTGTGTGTGTATGTTTGCATCCCTGAATTATGTCTGGAGTTGCCATCCATGCCGATTCCTTCCTCTGCGGCTTTCTAGATTTCAGTGGGGTGATCCCGCAGTCTGATTGCGGGACGTTAAAGGATGGTTGCGAGGAGCAGATTGTTACAGGTGCCAGCCCGATGAGTGTGTTGTTCTGAGGGGACTCCAGCAGCAGACACGTAGTCACGGCTTCCATGAAGGGCAGGACCTCATGCCTGTGTCTCATGCTGCGCACACTCTGGGGTGGCCCTCGGATATCGCTGTTGGAGACACACAATGCTCCTGGTGCACGGTAATGCTTCTCCGAAGCAAGTGTCTGCACGTGCGACTATATATCAGCCTAATTCATGACTCTTCCTCTTGCCTGAGGTGCGTCTTTCATACTCAGCCTTGCGGAATAACCTTCACTCCACAGGACAGGTGGGGTGGGCTAGTGTTCAGAGCAGGGCTCTGGGACTTACTCACTGCATGACCGTGGGCAAATCACTTAACCGCTCTGTGCTTTATTTCAACCCCTCTTCTCTCCCCTCTGTAAAATAGGTCTGATGGTTCCTTCTTCCTAAAGCCGTTGAGATTTAACTCATTAATGTCTGTAAGGTGCTTAAAGATCCCTGCACGGCAGGGGCTAGGGAATGGCCCTGGAGCTCTGGAATCAATGAGTCTCGGTAAAGGGGGATTCGTGCCCTGGGATCCGAAATGGCTCATTTCACTCATATTAAACTTGAAGGATGAGCAGAAAACCCACGGCAGCAAAGAGGAGGGACTTTCCAACCGGATGGCTCCGGCTGGGGGGGAACGATGATGTGCCTTTTCCCGGGACACAGGCGGGTGCTCACCCTCTCCTTCCTGAGCTCGCTCACTAATGCTGCAGGCAGGGCCCTGGAATTCCCAGCCCCTTGCCTCCTCTTGTGGGAGCCCACTGGGCCAGTTCCTTTAGTCTGGATTAGCACAGGGCTTATGGCTGCAGTGCATGATGGAGCAGCTGGGCTGCCAGGGGGACTCTAGCCTCTGATGCTTGCTTCTGAATACTGTAACCGAGCCGGCTGAGGGTGTCCCAGGGAGAGCCGGGGGATACCACTCCCCTGGCCACGCGCTCCGAGGCAGATGCTGGAGTCGCTTCCTGCACTAAGTCCTTAAGGCTCTCGCCTTCCAGTGCTGAGTGATGAATTGCCGGGACTGCCACAAAGAAACAGTGCAATGACCCTGCGCCCGGTGGTTTTCGGGATTAACCCGACACACCCCAGCTCCCAACCCATCCTTTACCCGCTGTCCTCTGCAGGGGTGTGACTCTGCCTGGTGCTGCAAATGTTTACTCCAGCCCCCACCCCCCTCTCCTGGAGGCATCACACAGCAGCCTGTTGCTCTCCCAGTCGGAGTCTGGTTCTTACGTCTGGTGCCCCGTAGTCTTGCTCAGGCCTGTCTGCACAGCCACTGTTTGCAGGCCATATGTGGCTGTCCGCCTGCCATGGCCACTGCTGGCTCCCTTGCCCACAACAGGCAGCTTTTCCCACATCTGTCCTAACGTGAGAGTTCCCCCTTTAACACAACTCAGCGCTACAGAGAGAACTGATGGGGAACGTGGAACCAGCAAAGCGCTGTCTGTGGAGGATGCTCCAACTAAATGGGATTGAAGCATTCAGTTACCAAAGGAAGTGCCACCGGATCACAGAGAGGAGGGTTTTTCCCCATAAAGTGAGAAACTAGCAATACTTCCCCACTCGAAGCAACTGAATTGCAGCCACTTGTTTCACATTGGTTTGGTTTTTTAAAAGCGTGAGATAACCAGCCTACAGCTCCTTCCTGACAATTTGAGGGCGAGGGTCAGTCCCGTGTTCCTTAACTTAGTGGGATTTCTGCCCGAGGGAGATCTGTACGATCTGACTTGCAGTTATTCCCATGGGTTTGTGCTGCTTGGAGTTTGCAGTACAGCATTTGCAATTTGCATTGCATTGCGACAGAAACAAAATGCCTGGATTTGCCCGTCTCTAGCTAGACTGCCTGTAACTGCACACCACACCTACTGTTCTAGCCAGGCATCTGGACCTTGGACATCTAGTGCCTAGGTGAATAGATCAGAAACTCAAACTTGATGACAAAGCAACATGGCCCCAAATGTTCCAGGATCAGGGTGAGAAATATGCCCATTGCCCCCTCGAAATTCCATACTAAAATCACTTGCAAAGCACCCAAACTAGGGAGGCAACAGCCTTAATGAGCCTGGGGTTTCTCTAACCAGAGGATACTCTATTTGTTGATCCCTTGTGTGTTTCTGGTGACTTCCCATTCCCACCATCTCTCTCTCCCCCACAAGCCGTAATTCGTAAGGCGCCTCTGTCTCCAAAGCTTTCGGGACTGTGTGCGCTGGATGCCTTGGTGTAATGCTGCTCCTAGAGCAGATGCACACGGTGTGTTTCGGCAGGAGCTGCAGTGGGTTTGTCATTATCTGCGAAGGTGGCATGGAGGGAAACAAGCCCACCCGAGAGATGAGGTTGGAAGTTGCCCACCAGGGCTCCACGGAGCTGGTCTCTTGCTGTACTTTCCATGACAACGTTAAACACCATGTGACAGTCAAAAAATCACACTGCCCTTTTACTGTGTGAATCTGCAAAAGGTCAGGAGATGGCCCTGAGAGACGGAGATAATCACCTGGCGAATGTCCCATTGAAATGTCCTACATAGATAATATTGAATGTTAGCAGAGCAAATGGAAAGGTGTGTAATCAGTATGCAGTTCTGGGCTGGGGCTGGAGTAGTGAGTGCCTATGAAAAATCTTTCTCTTCCTTTAAAATACACGCTCATGTGCATTCAAACTCTGTCCATAGACTGCCAGGGCTGCCAGAGGCTTGCATGTTTTTGCCCTGCTGTCGCGTCCATGTTCTTTCTGAGCTCGCTACATACGGTACCGCTGGTTTCTATGGTAATGGTGAGCTTGAAGATCAAGTGCTTGTTTACCTGCAGAAGCTTTGCCTCCAGGAGTCTAAAAATGATGCAAGTTGTGTTGTGGAGGGGTAGGGGGGAAATAACCCTTTAAAGCAGAAGACTGCTGGGTGGTTTGGAAGAGGATTGCATTCCCCATGATGCATTGCAGCACAGGCTTCCTGGCCGGGTGAGGTGGAGCAGGACTTCTGTTGCAGGTGACTACAGAGAGGAGAGCGTGGGGGTGGGTTTCTCTGGCATGCGGGCGGCTGAGCACCACGAAAGGGGAGGGGAAACGTCGGAGTGTGTCAGCACCTCTTACTATAGCCCAGTGCTGAGGGCACAAGCCTAGGGCTTGGCAGACCTGGGTTCAATTCTATGTGCTGTCACAGAAATCCTGTGTGACCTGGGGCCGCCTCCCCGTTCCACAGCTGTCCAACGGCCCTGCCCCACAGGGGCGGTGTGGGGAAAAAATGTGTTCATAGAAGGTGAAGCGCTTTGAGATCTATTGATGACCAGTGCTCGGTATGGGTGTTACTTGTCGCCTGGGGAGGGGTTTCAATGAGGGATCCTGGCTATATTGTCCCAGTACCATCACGGCAGTAGGGACTTGCATATTGTGAGCAGCATATGCATGCAGTGCTCCAGCGCACAGTGCCCCAACACTCATTGGATGACGGGAAATGTTCCCTCACCAGCATCTTATTTTCCTGTGGGTCTTTCCCCAGCCCCCTTCAATGAGGCTGCAAGAATTGAGGATTTTGCACCTGGCTTCCCTGGTTGTCTCTCTGCTACTGTGCCCATCCTTAGGGCCTGAACTATTCAGCTGCTGCTGTGCTGGTGGGAGGGGGAAGGGCTGTCCGTTAATTGCCACCTGTTAGCCTGTCCTGCAAGTACTGCATCTTCTGCCAACTCCTGCAGAGTGAGATTGCAATTCCCTGCCTGTCCACGCCTCCAGCCAGGACATGGTGCTGATGCTCTGTCTCAGATGGCTCTGGGTCGCCGGGTTCTTTCGGACTCAGGCTCATACTGTGGTGTCCGTTGTTATTTCTTCAGTGCTCGGCTATTAGAAGGCGTTAGCTGGATGCCCTGGTTTGTGGACAGGTTCTGTGTAATATTGGATTAGGAGGCAGCATCGTCTATCGCCTGGGAACCAGGAACAACCAAGCTGTCCCCATGGCCCTGCCAGTAACTTTCTCTGTGTCCTTTTGCAAACATCCTAATGTCTCCGCATCTGCAAACTGAGGGTGATATCCGCTCCAGAGCAGTGCTGGGGGGCCGGGTTTGCACAGGCTCAGATATAGAAGGCTGTATAACTGCTGCAGACTGTTGTTGGTTTCTGTGGTACCGATTGCTTTCTAAAAGGATGAGGGTAGTACAGCGATCGCTAGGCATCTTGGATATTAAAAAGCCAGCCTTTCATATCCAGTGTATCCAGCTCTCCGGAGCAAATTGGTAGCTGCAGTATTAGGTTAGTGCTGAGAGGCCTCGCCGATAGCACGGATGCATTGTGCTAGGCATGGGACAATTACAGAGTGAAAGATGTTCCCTGCTGCAAAGAGCTGGCAATCAAGGCAGGCAAAGGGGGAAAAGGGTTGTAGTACTCACTCTGTTTTACTGATGGGGAACAGAGGCACAGGTCCTCTAAGGTATTCAAGTGCCTAACAGCTGCCAAAACGATTGGGAGTTAGGTGCCTAACCACCTGAGAGGCTCTGGGCCAGAGAGACTAAGTGACTTTCCCAGAATCGCACAGAAAGCCAGTGGCAGAACTGGGACTTGAACAAGATCTGCTGGGTCCCAGATGCCTTGACAGCAAGATCATTCTTTCTCTCGTCTTCCATTCCAGTGACAATCCAGAGCAAATTAGCAGCCCCCCCACCCACTGAAAACCTGGAGGGACTGGAAATCTAATCATACAGCAGGTCCACATACGTGCATAAACCCCTCCATTTAACTATATGCTGTAGGGAACAATCTTATCCTGCCTAGGACATAGAGTAGGGGATTCACTCGGGTTCCAGAATGTGGTTCCGTTAAAGCGTAGGGGGTTGATCTTGTACCAATGGGGACAGTGAGGTTTTGCTGTTGACCTGAGTGAGAGCAAGTCCTGTGATCCCATCCGGAGTTGGAGAATTGTTACCAAATATCATCTCTGTTACCAGCACTGTAGCTGAGAACAGAGGCGAGGCAGTAATGCTCCAGCTTCCCTTATTTACTACTAGGTATCTTCAGCTTGGAGAGAGGCGACGCTGCCAGTATTCACTCCCTCTAACTGATCTCCAAAGGAAGAGTCAAGTATCAGAGGGGGAGCCGTGTTAGTCTGGATCTGTAAAAAGTGACAAAGAATTCTATGGCACCATATAGACTAACAGATGTATTGGAGCATAAGCTTTCGTGGGTGAATACCCACATCTGTTAGTCTATAAGGTGCCACAGGGCTCTTTGTCACTTTTTACAAAGGAAGAGTATAATTCACCCAGCTTTGTTTGTCTAACAGGGACATGAAGTAGCTTTAGTCCTGGATAAGCACCAAATCATTGTCATGAAGGATTGCAATACCCCTCGAAAGCAACAGCAAATGGTGAGGCCTACAGTGGAAAAGAAATCTCCCCAAACGCCGTTAAATGCAGGCAGGAACCTGGTGTTCCTTAGCCTTCAAATGGTGATTCGTGTCTCCTCAGACCTTGCAGAATCTGCCGAGATACAAGGCTGAGGAGTGGGGTGGCGGATACTGTAGCAAACTGGCAAAGCGTGACCAGAATAAGGAATTGAAATGGAGGATGTCTCAGGTGCCTTGTCTCTCCATCAGTTGGGTGAGTGACTGAGTGCTTAAGGAACTTGAGTGGGCGTATTAAATAATTGCTACCTCGTTGACACGGCGCACTTTGCTACAGCCCCCGATGCAAAGCAATAAATGCTGAAGTCTGTAAAAACAGTCAGTGAGAGCAATGTGGGCTAGTCCTGAAAGCGACGAAAAGAGAATGCATGTACGTTGACACGACTAACAAAAGCAGAATGCAAGTGAACAGCACGATTCACGGACAAACTGTAGAAGCAGTAGGTGAATTTATTATCTGGGATCATATATATAGCCAACCAAGGAGGCTGCTCCAAAGAAATCCGAAGACTGGGGATGGCTTGCTCAGGCATGGCCTCCCTTAGGAAAGCATGGGAAAACTGTTGCATCTCGAAATGTACGAAAGTGAATTGTGGGACGTTAATGCTGCTGACAAGATTGAAGCTTTTAGAATGTGGCGCTGGTGAAGACTCTTGGGTACATCCTGAATGGGGGAAAAGGTTGAATGCCTGTGTTAGAAGTAGTACTGGAAAGCAGCAGACCCTGGTCTTGGAAATCGGCAGATGCAAACTTTTATGTACGTTGGTCACATTTGGCATACAGATGGAAATAACCTTTAGAAGGTTTATTATGGACACAGGCGCTGACTTTTATTTTTCCCGGTGGGTGCTCCACCCCCGCTCGACCCCAATGCCCCACCCCTGCTCCCAGCCCCGCCCCCCCCTCCCGAGGTCCCACCCTCACCCCGCTTCTTCCCACCCCTCTCCACCGCCACCCCCGAGACTCCCCCACCACCTGTCTGCCATTTGTTTCTCTCTGCCCTCCCCAACTGCCTCCTGCCAGTTGCCAAACAGCTGATCGGCGGCCAGCCCCGGTGCCCCGCCCTATAACTGTGGCTGGTGGGTGAGTACCCCTGTATTTTTTTTCCATGGGTGCTTGAGCCCCGGAGTACCCACAGAGTTGGCGCCGATGATTATGGAAGGAATGGTGGAGGGTCATCCTAGCAGGGGATGACCAGCGAGGAGATAGATGGATGATGTGGGGCAGATCACTGGAAGGTCAGTTGCTGAGTGCTCAAAGTTAGCGATGGATTGTGAAGGCTTCTGAAAATTCTGCTCCAATGTTCCTGATATCCAGACGTGAATAAATGGATTTACTTACTTCGCCGCACTGGCTCATTTATTAGCTCAAATGTGAATGTCAGTTTTGAATGTAATACATAAAAAAAAAGTTATTACCTTCAGTTTAATCTAGAGAGAAGCATAGTTTTCAAAGGATTCAGTACCCAAAATTGGGGGCAAGTTTCTAGGAATCACCACACTAGGGGCTGAGTAGGTCTGGTTGAAAGTTTTTTCCATTGAAACTGTTTTCCTATGGAAAGCTGGGTCTTCAACTATCCAAAATTTTTCACAAAAAGTTTCTCTCGTCAGAAAATTTCAATTTGTTGTTGAAAAAGCCAAAGCCCCAAAGCTGAAATTTTGGCATTTGAATTTCTGATGAAATATTTGAAGTTTGTCGGTGGAAAACCTAGGCCAAAATGAATGATTTCAATCTCAAATTTCCAGGGGGAATAAAATCGTTTTTCGACCATCTAGCATGAGTCCTTTTGACTGTCTAGCCCCAGTTGTGGGTGCCAAACATTATCAATATGTCCCATAAGCTCCTTGGAAATCTGTCCCAAAGCTACTCCAAGGGAGTGGCACTCAACCACATGTCCCAGCACAGAAACTTCAGGAGCACAGCAGCTGGGGATGGATTTTGTATGTCCGAGCAATCTGACTGGAGGGCTGAGGTGTACATAAACTTTGCAGCAACCCTGGCTGCTTTATCCGTCGTTGTTCAAAGCCTTAATAAGCACGACTGTGCATTTTGTAAATAAAACGACATTACGACAGAGTGTCCAGAGTCTTGTGGCCACTCGTTTCTATCCCAACCAAGAACTGACCCAGCAATCCAACCTTTCTTGATTTAATACTGTCCCAGATTTCGCGCGAAGCCAGCTCCTTCCGGGAGCTAAAGGGATGACATGGCAGTGGGCGGTGATAGGCCATAAGGGTATAGATGTTTACTCTCAGCTTGGTCTGTGTCCCTGCCTATTATAGGCCAAATCTTAGCAAGCACATGCCTCATCATGAGTCCTGCATGTCTACACGAACGCTTACTGCGTGCGAGCGGGGTTGTAAATCTATGACTGGCAGGGAACTTATGCTAGTAGAACGTTTGTTCACCGTGGAGCTTCTCCTGTGAACGAGGTAGCTGGCTTGTTAATGAGTGGAACTAGTTGGAAGTGGAAAGGAAGCTGCAGGGAGGTGGAGTCGCTTGGAAAATGAAAGCTCCAATGGGTGGTTAGCCATCTGCCTTCCCTCGTGTCCTGCCCGGGGTGGGAGAGGCTTGTTCAGTCTGGGACGCTCCTTGTTAGAGCGTACAAGAAAAGTGCTGTGCAATAGAGAGAGTGCTCTCTGACCAGGACTCCATTTATACCTACCTCTTATCTCCCCTGGACTTCACCCAGCATGGATGGTAGTATGGCCCTGGCCTGATACCTCATTATTGCCCATCATGGTGTTTGGCTTTAAGCCTGAGCTACTTCTGCTTTCCCTCTGTGTTGGTGGCTCCAGAATTCCCTGGGGCAGAGTTTCTCAGTGACCAGGTCCTGGACCGGCACTGGTCCCTGAGGTCTCCCTGATGCAGTTTAGGAAGGCAGCAAGCTGGTCCCTGATATCAAAAAGGTTCAGAAACACTGCCCTAGAGGGCTGATGGTTCCTTCTGGACTGCAATGCTGTTTCGGGGGGGTGTCGTGAATTGGGAGGTACTCCCTCCTCGGGGAGGTGCCCAGGCTCCGGTGGCCTGAGGACCGAGAGACCAACTCCTGAATTTGTCTCTTCTGTGCACCTGTTTTCTTATGAAATTCAGTCTCTGAGGTCCACTCCCCCCATGAGCCATGCCTTGCTGAGGTTTAACTCAGACGTGACTCCTGTAGTATTTGCAAATGCACAGTGACATTTTTCAGTAGCACAGCACTTATCAACTGAGATTCTTACTGCTCTGAAGCTACTGAGCCTGCCAGCAGCGGCTGGGGTAGGTAAATTAGCTCCTTTCTAAAAATGAAGGTGAGAGGAACAGAGGCAGGGAGAGGTGAAGTGACTTGCCCAGGGTCATGAGTGACTCGGTAGCAGGGCCGCAGCTTGGGGGCCAAACCCCGAAGATTCGCCTTCCCTTGCCCAGCGTTGATGACTGGCCCATGTCCCTTCCAATCAACAGTTGCCTTTAAAGCAGAGGCTTTCCGGCACTGCTGGTTATTACCAAGTTGTGGACTTGACTATTTCTCTCCCACAGGCTAATGCAAAGAATCCCTCCTCCACCTTCGACTTGTGTTGGTGCTAATGGAGGTCATGGGTATGAATAGACCACAGCATGTGGCATCCAGGACTTTCTTTAATGGCAGTAAGGACCAGCCCTACTGTGGAATCGAGTGCTTAGCTGGGAGGGCACTAAATTAAAAAACAAAACCAAGCAACCCCTCCCCGCCAGCACCTAAATGGAAGTAAAAGATTCCTGCTTGCGTTCACCCAACCAGACTCGCAGCAGTGCAGTGTGGACACCAGCCAGTTCCAGCTTTGCACCTTCGTGAAATCTTTGTCTCGGAGCATCTTGTGTGTGCGCATGTTGTCGTCCCCCTCCCCCCGTCAAGCCGCGATGATCATATGCCCAAGTGACACATTTGGGAAATGGAGGCTTTTGCTTTTCCAGCATTGCTTACGCCAATGTCTCTATGGAAACCACTGAGCTCCCTTCCCCTCTCGGTAACAGGCTCCTTCATAGAGTTGCTCTGAGTGAAAAGCTTGTTGAACATGCACCATTTTACAGAGCTAAAGGCATCGTTAGTGAAGCTCTGCCAGGTCTGGTTTTCTTTTTAAACGTTTCTCTTTTTTCTTTTTCTTTTTCTTTTTCTAACGAAAGAGAAATGATCGAGCGGCTCCTCAGCGAATTCCACTTGTGCTCGTGCCCTGGTCTGGCGTTGGGGTCCGTCCCATTGTTACAGATTTCCGGTGGTATCAGTCTTGGGGGGCACGTCACAGGGTGTTCTACCCCTTTCAGGGTCAGGGGCCTGTGGCCAGCCAGCCCTGGTAATTATCAGTCCCAGCTGGGAAGGGAGTAAGTGATGCTAAAAGCCAGCGAGTGGCTTCCTGGAGGGGAAGTGCAGGGAAAGCTTCTCTAGAGCTCCCTGAGTCCGGGAGACTGCAGATGACAAGTCCTGGGAGTCATGGCTGGGTAGAAAGCCCCACCTGAAAGTCCTGCTTTCCTCTGGTCAGTTTGTGGCCATTTGAACAGGCAATGGAGCTCAGAACCCAGGGCTAAAGACTAATTTGGCGAGGCCAATAATTCCCCAGGCTCGTAAGGAAGCCAGCATCTCCCGTACGGCGGGGAATGCAGGCATAGCAATTGGCCCAATACAAGGGGAGAGCGCAGTCAGTTGTGGGTTTAAACAGGGAGACTGAGGCATACTGCTGCATAACCACTCCAGGCCATGAGCGGGTGCAGGGATGGTCCACACATTTATAGGCGAAATATTTGGGGTTGAACTAAAACCAGCTCTTAAGGTACTAACGCTTTGGAAATTGCTTCCTGCATTGTGAATTCCCCAGCTCTCTTGCTTGCCCTGGCACTGGCCGTTAAACACCCCCCTGATTACAGGTTCCTCTTGCCCGGCTGTTCTACCCAGACCCAGCAGATAATGCTCTGCACGTTGGCTGCTAGAGCCTGTCCTCTGGAGGAGCTCAGAACACGAGATCTTTCAAGCCTCTTCACCCCTGCGTGGCACAGAAGTGACTCCCATTTTAGTGGGAGATTCTGATGTGTTTGCTAACATTGGGTAGTACCTGACTGAATGGGACTAGTCATGGAGGAAGATATTACTCAGTGCCAGGTTCCAACAGTCTTAAATCATTAAGTGACTTGCCCAAGGGGTGGAAACCTTTGCTGTTCTCGGCGGACGTGCTAATGAGCAGTGAGGTCTCCACTGGAGTGGGCTAGGATGCTCTATGGCACCTGGAGGCTGGGAATACAGCCCTGCTCACAGAACAGGGTGCCGTGAGAGCGCCTACGCCGACCTCCCCTTTGTTGTTGTCTTACTCACGTGGCTTGTTTAAATGAATAATCATCTTATTTCCAAGCTCTTGATCTAATGCGGGTCATCAATAGAACTCCAAGTGCCTTACAAAGGAGGTCAGTGTCATTACCCCCATTTTATAGATGGGGAAACTGAGGTACAAATCGGGGACGTGACGTGCCAAAGCTGGAAATAGAAGCCAAGTCTCCCGAGCCGCAGTCTTGTGCTCTATCCCCTAGGCCACGCTGCTTCCCATGTTCTCAAAGGCCTCTTCTGTGATCCCGGGAAACAGCTTCCTGAAGAGAGGTTGTCTCTCTGGTCCTCTCATCGCCGCCATTACTTCTTTTGCCCTTTCTACGGTGAAAGGGGTCAGCTGGGCTTGGGATGGAGGAAGCTTCGGGGTCTGTCCCACCCACCCACTCGCGGCTGCCTGTTTTGGAGGGCAGGGAGGAGCTATGCCACTTTCTCCCCAGTTTGTGCGCTGGATGATCCATGGGGCAGGCGCAGCACCCCCTGCGCTGCCCAGAATGCCTCGACCCTGACCTGCTGGGGTCACCTGTCGGCATCCAGGAGCTGTTCCGTCTCTCCAGGAGAGTTCGCTCCTGGTCTCTCTCCGGGGACTGACTGTAAGGGGAACCAGGCATGCTAGCTGTGGAGGTCGGTTTGCTTTTCAAGTGATGCGGGCGCCTGTCCACTGGGAACTGGACTGAAACAGCCGGGCCGTTCCCCTGGGGTCCCTGCATCAGCTCAGCAGCCGAAAACAGCGTTCGCTCCGTACTGGCCTGGATTTGAACAGGGGACTTGGCAGTTGGCTCTGGTTCCAGTCCCTGAGCCAACCCCTCCTGCTGTCGCTCCTACAGACCCCTTTGTTGTTTAGCCCCGTTGGCCGCAAACCGTGGCCTCTGGCGGAGGGGCTGGGGGCTGCTCTGTGCATCTCGTCTGGGAGCAGAGCGCGAATTCTGGCAGCAGAGCTGCCATCCCACACACAGCACAAGAGCGCTCGTCGTCTCCCAGAAAGGACTTGTTGCTCTGCCAGCCTCTAAGGAGATGGGGAAGGAGGAGGCCACTGGCCCTGTGCAGCGAGGTGGCAGTGTGCCGCCAGGATATCTCCCAGAGGCAGCGGGGGTATGCAGCAGTGACCCTGGCCCAGGCCGCAGCAGCAGCAAGTCTATCGTGTGTTCTCCGATTAGTGCCGTGGAGGCAGAGAGGGACAGTCCTGTTAGGGCTGTGGCAGTGCCCTGCCTGGTTCTGGCACCGGCGTTTTTACGAAAAGCACGACACTGCCTTTTCTTCTCACCCTCGCGCACTCCCTGCTGCAGTGAGCAGCCAGCTCCTGCAGAAGCCTCCTTGCCGGTCTCGTTGGGTCTGTCTACACTGCAGTGTACGCCCAGGGCTAGTAGCACTTGACTTAGCAGACCCTGGGTTTGCTGACCTAGAGCGTGAGTGTTTACGCTCCTTTGTAACCCCAGGGGTCGGATTGTTGAATCCTGGGTCCCAGCCTGAGGCTTCGGCGTCTACACTGCATTATGTGGGCCTGAGTCCAGCCACCCGAGCCCTGACGTCCTAGTGCCCTCCCAAACTGTCAGCGCTCAGCCCTTTGTTCCTGGTGCGGTGTGGGAAAACTGGACTGTCCAGAGGACAAAGGAAGCTGGTCTGTGGGATATTTGTGGCGAACTCCCAGAGCAGGAGTCCAGTGGGGCTGCATCTACACTGCAAAGCAATAGGGCTCGAATCCTGGGTCCTGGCTTGACTCAGGCTCGGACCCTCCACCCCCGTGGGGTCCTCGGACTGTGGGTGTGAGCCCTGGGTTAGTGAGATTTGTGTGTAGACGGAAGGGGGAGTCAGGCTTGAGTCTGAGTTTGAACCGGGGCTTATACTGCAATGTAGACGTACCCATCGGGCTTGTGGGAGGGGAGGGAATGGCCTTGCTCGTGCTGTTAGATCCGGCAGCGCTGTTCAACCCCCAGCTGACTCCCCACGAGGACCTGGCAGGGGCATGCGGAGCACGGAGCTGGCTTCCCCTTGGACAGAGTTCTGCTCGATGGCAGACTAACCCGGCTGCTACTCTGAAACCTGTTGTATTGAATGTCTGTATTCAGTCCCCGGGCGAGCCAGCCACGCACAGGCGGTACACAGCTCCACATCTCCGTCGCATCAGCCCCGCTCAGCTCTCCAGGGGCCTGAGCGACAGAAGCCCCCGAAGAGCTGCTGAGTGAGAACCGGAGCCCGACAGAGGTGACCCGTGAAGCTCGGAAGCGTTGGCCTCACGCCTTGGTCTTAGAGAAGCCCCCGCCCCCGGCTGTAAGGAGCTGGGCCTGCAGCTGGTCGTGCCTGTATTTCTCCTCTTCGTGTTAGCTGTCGGATTGATGGCTGTGGCTGGCTACTGCATTGTTACAGGGGTTCGCAGGCGGGGATAGTCAAGTGACTGACCCAGCAGTTCAGTGGCAGAATCACGAATAGAATCCAGGTTTTCTGAGTCCCAATCCAGTGCCTTGCCCCTGGCCCACCCTGCTCTAGGCAAGCGTCTGGGTCAGCTCAGTACCTCTTCTAAATTACCCACTATGGCTTACGGCTCGGCCTGTGCACTGCGAGATTAGCTTTCTAACCATGTGCCTTAGTTACTGCTGTGATGGATCTTTTAATATTGGACTACATGATATAATGCCTGGACAGGGTTTGCCCTTCGAGTGGGCCAGAGTCTCAGCTGGCGTAAATCAGGATAGCTCCATTAAAGTCAGTGGAGTGCTGCAGATTTACGCCTGCTGAGGCGGGGGGAGAGTGTGTGTGTGTGTGTGTGTGTATGAGAGAGAGAGAGACAGAGCGCGTGAGCAATTTGAAGGTGTCTGAAAGCATTATCCTTCTGGCGTGGGCTTTTCAGACTTGTAACTTAAATGAGTCAATGATTTCTGAAAACTGATTGAAGAAAATCGTTTCCTAGCCAGAGATCACGCAGGGCAAGTTTCAGATGAGTGGGATTTTTCATTTTCCTTTCGGTGCCAAGGCGCACAATCTGACACTGCCCCGGAGCGGCGTGGTGCCGAGCAGAGAGACCGAGGTGCTGCGGGGCATCTCCTCTCACCCTTCAGAACCGAAGGAGGGCAGGGCTGGCGTCCCGCTGCTCCTCCCTCCACCTCGCGCTGTGTGCCCGCCCGCCCGCCATCCTCTCTCACCACTTGCAGTTTGCTGACGTTGCTTGTGGAGGGAACCGGTGGAAATGTGGCTGCGTTGTGATATGGTTAGAGCAGGGGACTGAGAATCAGGCCCTCTTGGGCTCTCTTACCCTGGAGAGCCGTAGCTACAGGCCTGCACCCATGCACTTGTAGGTCTGTGCCCCAGTTCAACGAGGTGGCCAGCATTCTGCTTCCTAGAAGGCCCTTTTGTGGATTTGGGGCAGCAGATTACACCAGGCTGCCCCCCGGCAAACCTGCTGCTAGATAGGAGACATAAGGTGTTGCCCTGTGAAGGCTAGAATGGGGGAAGGATGATGCTGACAAGGCTGGGCTGCCTTTTCCTCTTGGCTGGAAGCCAAAGTTATCTGATAAGGAGGAATAGGGGATTGCAAACTAAGAACTGATTTAGCAAAGCCCTTGAAAATGTGACTAAGGTTTGTGATTGCAGAGCCTCAAAGCCGGGCACAGTCTGAGTGGGGATGAGGGTCTTTGCAAAGATCACAAGTCCTCCCTCTTTGGGTCTTTCTTTTTTCCCCCATGTCTGTTTAGTTCTCACCTCGTTCTGCCTTGCTTTGTGTGCAGGGGCTTGGGATAGACATTGGACTGGGTGCCGGACTCCAAATTACTGAGCAATTTGGTGCTCGGCAGTGGATGCTCAGGAAATTGATTTGCAGAAGTAAAGGGGCCTGATTGACTTCAGTGGGGCTCATGAGTATTAGAATCAGGCCCAGAATCCCTTGCCCTGTGTCTGCCTTGGTTCCTCACCCCAAGGAATGTCTCGTGTGTGTGTGTGTGTATCTCCATGAGGATGCTGATCTTCAAGCCCTTTGGGATCCTTGGATGCGGAGTGGAAGCGCCAAGTATCTCATCTGAGTTCCCGTCTGACGGCCTAGTCAGGAGACCATTCCGTGTCAGTCCTGTTTGCGGGTGTGTTTCTAGCACCGGTAGATGCAGGCCTGGCCATGCCAGGTGCAGCAACCATGCTCCAGGGATAGATTTCCTTATTTCAGCAGGCGTGTCTTGCCTAAAAGAATCGGCCAAGGAACTCCCGCATGACTGTCTGAATTTTGTTTCTTCTCAGGGTACGGTTTCTCCCGTGATCAGTGCTTCCCCTGGGGAGTTAGCTCTGGCCTCAGGCTGCTTTCAGGCGTTTCTTGCTGCGTGTGTCAGTCCCAAGGTAGATTTCCCTTTTCTTAAAAGCAAGGGAGTGGGAAACCGGTATTGGGTTGAATTATACTATTTATAGAATTGCTCATTGTCATGGACCCCCTCTAAGAGAGGGGAGCGTTTTAATCCCTGTATTGTGTGCTGAGAAACCAAGACGGAAATGCCGAGTGACTTGCCCAGGGTTGCACAGTGAGTCAGTGTCAGTGTGATCAAAACTGGTAGACTTCAAAGCCAGAAGGAACCATCGTGATCATCCAGTCTGACCTTCTGCCCATTGCAGGCCACAGAACCTCACCCGCCCACTCCTGTAATAGACCCCTGACCTCTGGCTGAGTTACTGACGTCCTCAAATCTTCATTTAAAGACTTCAAGTTACAGAGAATCCACCATTTACACTAGTTCAAACCAGCACGTGACCGGGGCCCCAAGCTGTAGAGGAAGGCAACCCCCAACCCCCAGGTCTCTGCCAATCTGACCTGGGGAAAAATTCTCTCCCGACCTCAAATATGGCGAACAGCTCCACCCTGAGCATGTGGGTGAGACCCACCAGTCAGACACCTGGGAAAGAATTCTCTGTAGTAACGCAAAGCCCTCCCCATCTAGGGTCCCGTCTCTGGCCTTTGGAGATATTTGCTAATAGCAGTCGCGGATGGGCCATATTCCATTGTAGGCAGTCCCATCACACCGTCCCCTCCATAAACTTATCAAGCTCAGTCTTGAAGCCAGTTAGGATTTTTCCCCCACTGCTCCCCTTGGACGGTGTTCCAGAACTTCACTCCTCTGATGGTCAGAAACCTTCGCCTAAGTTCAAGCCTAAACGTGTTGATGGTAGGGTGACCAGATGTCCCGATTTTATAGGGACAGTCCCAATTTTTGAGTCTTTTTCTTGTATAGGCTCCTATTACCCCCCACCCCCGTCCCGATTTTTCACATTTGCTGTCTGGTCACCCTAGTTGATGGTCAATTTATAGCCATTTGTGCTTGTGCCAACACTGGCCCCTAATGTATGTAATTCCTCCCCCTCCCTGGCATTTACCCTTCTGATGTATTTAGAGAGAGCAATCATATCTCCCCTCAGCCTTCATGTGGTTAGGCTAAACAAGCCAAGCTCCTTGCGAGGTCCTGAGTCCCAAACCTATGCTCTGCCCACTTCATCATGCTGTGCTCTTGTGATGCCCGCTTAACCGAGGACTCTGCTAAGGTCTCTGGTTTTTTTTGCAGTAAAACCCCCAAGACTGAATATTTTATTTGCCAGTTAGCTCAGCGTGTTTGTTTTATAAAGTTCTTTTATGATGAACTCAGAATGGGGAAGAGAAATGGGCACAGAAAGTTGAGGACAGACAACTCCACCGGAAGAGCTCCTGGTGGGTTGCTGGGGACACGGTACTGCATGCAGCCCATCTCGAGATCAGCACCTAATATGCTTAATTTAGCTTGTGACAAGCAGCTGAATTTAGACTGTGAGAGGTCACGCTGCGATGTGGGTGTGCAGTGTACCGTTTTCATAGTGGGATGAATCACGGATTTTTACAGAGTGCGTTCAAACCCAGCTATATAACTACTCAATGGCCCTAAACCCCCAGATCACACATCCCCAAATTGAGGAAGGCTTGGATCCTGATTTCAAACATCCAAGATTGGGAGTGCTTGGTTCTGGGATTTTGGTTCAGGCTAATCTTTAATAATTACAACCTAAAAGCTTTTGAAATACGTTACCATACAGTATTTATAAATGTGCATGAACTAAAATGGAAAAGTGTTTGAGAATGCTTAAAATAACGTTTCCTTGCTCCAGGAAGCACTAATGTGTAGCTTAAGTAAGATGATGTGCTCTCCTCTCCTGAAAAATAGTGAGGTCAAGTGGCTTAAAAAATTTAGCTTTATAGTGTTCGCAGTTGAACCCATCAGAAGTGTTGAGGGATGGTGAAGGGGGAGCCAGAGAGGTGGGGGGTATAGTTTTCTTCACTGCATTCTGAAACGTGTCTCAGAATTATCAGTTCTCTCCTAAGGTACGGTTGCCCCTTTTGGCCCAAGCGATTTGCCAATATTCAGGGTCTCGCAGGGTTGTGTCTGCGAAGATGAGAAATCAGAGATACCAGTCAGGCCTGTCCTTTGGCGCTATCTTGTTTGTGCGTGCACACGGTCCTGTTTCCCTGAACAAAGGAGAAACAAACAGCAGCGGGCAGTTTCCTTTCTCAGAGATCCCCATGTCTGCTACTCTGATGAGTCCAGTGCCCAAGAAGCCCTGTGTCGCTGCTTCCTCTCAGGGTCGTGCTCACAGCTGCTTCTCCTGGCTTCTCTGCCTCTTAACACACCCAGGCAACGTAACCAGTCACCTAGCTCCTGGCTTTGCCGTCTGGTAAATCCTTCAGCTCACACTGTTTAGTCCGGACCTGTCATGTGCCTTGGCCACTCCCCGCGTTGTTTGTAGCTTTCTCAGCTACATAAAGGAACGTACTTGCTTCTGTTTGGAAGAGTGCAAAGTGCAGCGATTGACTTCAGTAATGAGGCTGGCGGTTGTCTTTGGGTCAAAGACTCACCTGATGGCAGCCATTAGACCCTTTCAACATGACAGGATGTTCCAGGCCACTTATTTTATTGTGCGAACCCTTTATAAAGCCTGCACGCTTTTCTTCCCGGCGGCCCTGTCAGGGAGGTGATGGTTTGTAGAGAATACCCTCGCCCCAGGTCGTAACAACGGCTGAGATGATTAAAAAGAAAAGCCGTTTTAAAGACTTCTTTTTCACCACTCCTCCTGCTTTGCTTACCTCTTGTACCTCGCTCTCCGGCACTGACCTGCTTAATTGTGTGGTCATTTCACTTTCTGGTTCCCTAGCAACAACGTTGTTGGGTTGGGTTTCTGCCAGTGCAGGGGAAGGTTTAAAATCCACGACCAGGTGAGAGGTATTTTTAAATCTTGAAAATGTCTCTACTTGTATTGGGGTTTGGAGCCCCTCTCTGCCCCCCACCTATCAAGGAATCTCCACTCAGGGCCAAAGCTGCTTGACAATGCCCTGCTCGTTTCCCCCTCTAAAAGAAACAATGGAAGGATTTTGTCATTTAATTTCCCCGCAAGGCTTGTCCGCCTCGCCCGCTCACCTCTGCTGTCCAGTTGGGCTTGCCTGGCCAGAGATTTGGTGCAACTGATGAAATAAAGCCTCATCCAGCTGCTTGGGAGAATGAGCTGTTAGCTTTTAGTTAATTGTAATTACACTGTTTCAAGGACTGGGTCTCACCATCCTATTTATCCTCCTGTGTCATCTGTGGAAGGGAGCTGGCTTTGGTGAATGCAGAAGTGAGGTAATCAGCTGCTCTCCTGATTCACACACATGTAGAGATCCTGCTCCGGCGCTCTCTTCCAACCGTCTTCCTCATTTTACTTTGGCAGGTGCTGGCTTCCAAAGGGAAACTTTGTGGGGACTTGGAAGAGCTGTTTAAGAACGTGGTAGAGCATCCCCTCGCGAGGGCTGGCGAAGGCTGGCTTAGAGCTGCCCGTGGAGGAACACCGATGTGTTTAGCTTTGGGATGCTACATGTGGGGTGTGCACCTAGGTGATTGGAGCTGATATGAATCAAACCTGTTGCGTAACCTAACTAGTACGGCTTTTACCTATCGAAAAATATATAGAACAGGTGAAAGATGCCAGAGTTTCAGCTCTGGAGACTGAAGTCTTAATGTGCACAGAACAGGTGCAGACTAGGCAGGAGCAGGATAAGCTCTCTAATGCTAGGGTGGATCGATTTAAATCGAAGTGGGAAATTACCGATTTAAATCAACAAGCAGAAAACCGTGATTTAAGTAATTGATTTTAGTCTTGTTTTGCCTTTGTACTTTTTAGCTATTTTCCTAAGGAAAGGTTGATTCGCATTGGTTGGTAACCATTAAAACACGTTGATTTGCAATTAAATATAGCCTTTACACTAGATTTGGTGCTTCTTTTTGCTAACGAGAAGGATACACTATATCTATATACATTTATTTAAGCTATTATATTGCTTAACTTACACTTATTCCGATTCTAGATTTTTACATATTTATGTGTTAGAACATGGAGAATGGTGAACTTTTTATTTACTAGATAATTTTTCGTTTTTACCAAGCTCTACTTGGATTAAATTAAAATTCAATTAAAATGCACAAAAGAGCAACTTAATTTTATCAGTTAAATAAAACAACTTTAAATGTGTGGGATACAGAAGAAAAAAATTATGAAAGTTTATCAAAACATGATTTGCTTTTAAAACCATTGATAAATAGTCTAGTCAATTGCTTGGTTTGTTATGAAGTATATTCAAGAGGCCAAATAACCAATGTCAGTCAGGTTTATTGCTCGAGCCAATAATAACATAGTACAGGAAAAAGGTTCTGTAGAATACCAGTCTCCACTCTGCCTAATGCTGACCAGGGAGAGCCACCTCTACCAGTAAGTTCAGTCTCCAGGGCTAGTCAGTCCTTGGCTACCGCCAACGCTTCATTGTGATGGTGATCTTGTAGTGTCTGCTGGGGACCAGACAGATACCATCCAAGTCGTTTCGTGCTGGTCACTGAACAGGCATGAAAAAGTAATGACTTTCAGTCACTACCGATTTCGACAAGACTCAAACTGGTGGCCTGGGGTGACAGGTTGTGTGTCATTGTCAAGCCGTTAAGGGTATGTCTACATTGCGATAAAACAACCGCAACTGGCCCGTGTCAGCTGACTCAGGCTCACGGGGGTCAGACTACGGAGCTATACAATTGCTGTGTAGCTGTTCGGCACCCAGGCTCTGAGACCCTTGTCCCTACACGGCAACTTTAGAGCCCCGCAGCCCGAGCCCCACAAGCCAGAGTCAGCGGACACGGGCCAGCCATGGGTGTTTCGTCACGGTGTAGACGTACCCTAAAAGATCTCCTGGCTGCAGATTTTACCTTTAGTAATCCCTTTTCAGGAATATTAACAACGCAGGCATTGCTACGGGAACCTCACTGATCTTCACTGGCCATTAGTAAGCCTTTAGCCAGCGTAAAGCTGAGATGCTTGAGCTGTTAACTCGTTAGCAATGTTCTTAATCAGTTTTAGTTATTTGTAAATGCTAGGTGGGCGCTTCCCTATACAGCGGGGTGGGTGTGTTAGTGTAGGGACAGGAACTTGTGTCCAGGGCTCCCAGTTGCAGTAGTAATTAACCCTTTTGGCAGTGCTGTAGTTGGTAAGTGTGCACTGCAGCTCCCCACGCTGTTCCTGTTGCCTGGTATGTGCAGGGTGCTGAGTTCAGTTCCCTACTCTGCTGCAGGTTCCCTGTCTGACCTGGAGCAGTTCGGTTAGTCTCTGTGTGCATCGTTTCCCCATGTGTAAAGCAGGGATAACAGCGCTGCCCTGCCTCACAGGGTGTTGGGAGGAGACGGGGTTAGGTGCTCAGCTCCCATGGGAATCCACACTCGGATTAGGCTCGTTTACAAAAAGGATCCCCACAGTTGTCACAAATTAAAGCTGTTCCTGTAATCAGATCCATCCGTGTGGAAACCCATCGCAGTCACTGGGGCGCTGCACGGACACAGGAGGACCAGGGCCTAAAACCCATCATCATTTCTTTTAAAGAATAACTTTTAACACAGTCTTGATATCAAAGGCTCTCGTGATTCATCACTGAAGCTGACTCAGTATCTGCCACGTTCCTTTCAAAATGATTGACTGGTTTGAGATTGTTAAGGCAACATCGCTTGAAAGTCAAAAGCGAGTACAGAACGTTTTTAGCATTGTATATTTTGGAGGGCACGTTGAGGTGCTGGATTGGCAGTTTGGGCACACACTGCAGCGATTGACAAGATCAAAACAAACCCTGCAATTAGAACTTTATTATGATAAATAACAATATCAAGCTCTTGCGTGACGCTTTTCATCAATCGATCTCAAAGTGCCTTACAAAGGAGGTCAGTGTCATTTATCTCAATTTGAGATATGAAGAGACTCAGCCAAGGTCACCCAGCAGACCAGTGGCAGAGCTGGGAATGGAACCAGATCTCCTGAGTCAGTCTAATGCTCTACCCATTAGACCACACTGCTTCCCTTATAATTTATAAATAAACATCATTTATTTATTTATTTAAGAAAAGCTTCATCAGGTACTGAACCAGCCTGGGTTTTTTACAGCTTGAGAACACCCCAGCTCTCTGGGCAAACAAAAGCTTGCAGATACGTCTGAAAATTGGATAATTAAAGATAAGGGGGATAATTAAAGGAACATAAGAACAGCCAAACTGCGTCAGACCAAAGGTCCATCTAGCCCAGTATCCTGTCTTCTGACAGCGGCCAATGCCAGGTGCCCCAGAGGGAATGAACAGAACAGGTAATCATCAAGTGATCCATCCCCTGTTGCCCATTCCCAGCTTTTGGCAAACAGAGGCTAGGGACACCATCCCTGCCCATCCTGGCTAATAGCCATTGATGGACCTATCCTCCATGAACTTATCTAGTTCTTTTTTTGAACCCTGTTATAGCCTTGGCCTTCACAACATCCTCTGGCAAAGAGTTCCACAGGTTAACTGTGCATTGTGTGAAGAAATATTTCCTTTTATTTGTTTTAAACCTGCTGCCTATTAATTTCATTTGGTGACCCCTAATTCTTGTGTTATGAGAAGGAGTAAATAATACTTCCTTATTTACTTTCTCCACATCAGTCATGATTTTATAGACCTCAATCATATTCCCCCCTTAGTCGTCTCTTTTCCAAGCTGAAAAGTCCCAGTCTTATTAATCTCTCCCCCCAGTCAAGAGGGGGTTAAAGAGTTACAGTGGTCACAGTCTCCCCAATCTGCTGCACCTGTGGGGCTTGGCGGGCCCCTCAAAGAGAGGAGCCCAGCCCAGTTAGTGTGGTGTTGTGAACAAAGCAGACCTGGAGCACAGGACGCTGGGTGCTGGGCTGAGGAATGGCTTGAGAGTGCCTGTGCCCTCTGAGGAAGCAGACGGGCTGGGTTTTGTTCTTTTGTTGGACTGCACCACAGCATTAGCCGGGTGGGTGCATAGGAGCCGAGGCTTCCTTCGTTCAGGGGTCTAAAGACTGCTTCCCCTCCCAGGCGTGTGGCTGCGGGGAACTCGGTCTCCTGCGGGCAGTGGACGTTGGACTGCCTTGTCCCCTTGTGGACCCTGTCCGTGATGCAGCCTCACCTCAGACCCCGGCACCAGTCCGCAGGACAACCGCCCATCAGGGACGAGTGAACGAGGTGCCCGTCCTCTCCCCAGGGGGGAGCCCAGGAGACCTCACTTTTGACACTCCCTCGAGCCTGCTGTGAGGCAGGGAAGGGTTAAAAATAAGTCTTGTGAATGAAAACACTTGTTCATTAAATATTGTGAGGGGAGGAGATGAGCCTGCCAAAGGAGGACTGATCCCCTGTGGCCCTCAGGTGCTCTGAGCACTTGCCACTGCCTCCTACAGAACAGCAGGGCCTGCTGGGCCTCTGCCCTATCTCGCAAAGTCAGAATAAAACCCTCTCCCCTTTTATTTATGAGCAGCTGGAGCTTTTCTATCTGAATGTCAGCGCTCAGATTCCTGATAGACAGGATTATAGCTGTTAATTGCCTCTGAAGTTTTCAGAGATGCCAAAAATAAGCACCAAGAATAGGCGGTGAGCGCCCGCTGCGCTGGGTGTGAGGTGCGAGCCCAGCAGAGACAGGACAGTCTGGTTTTTAAGAACACTCCTCCTTGTCCCTCTTGGCTCTGGAGCTGTCTCTCGTCCGGCCGCCCTTCGGATTGTGACCCGGCCTGGTTCTGCAGCAGCTCATAGACACGTGGTTTGGTTTTCAGTTTGATCGGCGAGGGTACAGAATAACAAACTCTCCCGAAAGCGAGGAAATCCAGCTGGCAGCACCTTTGTGAGAGAGCCTGTTGTGATGAAAAATGGAGGGACAGGCACTGTCTCATTGGTGTGTGCCGTGTCCGGGGAGATGTAAGGACCTCTGACTGTTTGGAGCCATTGCAGAATCCATGTTTGGGATGTTGACTCCCATGCACTGTTAATTCTATGTATCTAACCCCCTTCAGTGTCCGTGGCTTAGGGGTGGCTCTTTATTTCCTGTCCTGTTGTATTCAACAGTTGCCGTGTTCTTCCACAAAGGTGGTCCAGCTCCACTCTTGGTTCGTTGCACTCTGCCAGCTCTGGCCAGTGATGTCCTGTAAAATGTGCTCTTGCTTCTGTTTGATGTGGTCCTCTTCTGAGCAGCGTCTTCTGCTGAGTTGCATTGGGTTGCCTCTGGTTGCTGCTAACAGAACGGGGTGGTTGTAGATTCTGGATTAGATCCTAGTGCAAGTGGATAAGGAAACTTGGGTATTTGTTCTGGGATTTTTCTATCTCAGTTAAGCAGGGGGTAGGACTGCTTCTCCTTTACACGATGGCATGGATGTGCAATGCTTCTGAGTGTCCATGCATTGCCCCTCTTGGCTCATTCGGATCCCAGTAGCTGGAGCAGGATTGTTACAGCTCTCACCACGCAGTGGAAAGGCAGGTCCCATCAGTAGCCTGGACATCCCACAGACCTCTTTTTAAAATTAACTCCATCACTTGGTTTCTCTCTCCTTGTTTTTCCTTCAACCGCCCAGGATCATGGCAAGCTGCACAACTGAACTGAACACAATCGCATGCAAGCTTGTGTCTTCAGGCTCAGTTGAGCTTACTCGGTCCTGCTTGGAGGCATAGAACTGGTGTGTCTTTTATGGGCTCAGTATCCTGTGGTGTCAGCTGGTCATTGTCTTGAGCTCACTCCATGCATGAGAGTGTCTAAAACTTCTTTAATCAGCTCTGGTCATCACTGAATTATTCGGAATTCAATTATCATTCCTCACAAGTCTGCTCATTCCTGTGGCGCCGCATGCTGTCAGCGATGGATAGATGTCACGATGTGGGGTGCGAGCTGTCCTCGGCCACATGCAAAGGGGCCACATTTTAATTTTTGTTTCCAACGTAGCCTGAGCCCAGAAGTAGACAGTCAGCCCAAAATCCACATAACGGCAAAAACACTGTAAAGTGGCAGTTGCAAGTCTGTGAGAATTTGCAAAGCTCATTTCACGAAGAGGAATGGATTTGCAGACGTGTTGTTCTGAGCCTGAAATCTAGTTAGGCAAGAAAACAAGATTGCGCATAGCACCAGCTCTTTTACATATGCCAGGCGGTCCTCTAGCAGATTTCTCTTGTTTCCAAAAACCTGTTTGGAGCCTGGACTAAGATATTGGGTAGCCTGGTAACACCTGCTAGCTCTTTAGTGTGCTGTAGAGAGAGACATTTTTTTCTCTTTTACATATTTTTTCTTTTTCAGTTGCTATTTCAAAAGGAAGGGGGGGAGGGAGCTAGTTTTATGGAGTTTTTCAGTAATTTTGTAACCTAATAAAGAATTTGCTCCTATTGTGCTATAAACACATGTGAGATGCAGTTTACCGGGAAAGGGGGGGGGAGTTCTAAAAGATCAAAGGCAGCACTTTAATTAAAATATATCTTGACATTTGATAGTGCGCTGTGCTCAGCATTAGCATTCATGAGAATTCATATTTTCAGGCCTTTTCTTTTCTGTATAATCAGGCGCTGGTATTGAATTTCAGCCTCCGTGGCTTGGCGCGCTAAGCCCAAGACACAGGAACTCTTTCTAATATTCTGGGTTTAGCCAGAGATCTGTCTGAGTTTTATTTGGGGCTTGCTCCTCTGTTGTGTACATAGATCTAAAGTGTAAATGGTACGGAGAACACGAACACTTTTGTGCCGTCTGTGTTTTGTGAATTGTCTCAAGTGCTTTGTGATGGATTTACTAGACAGCAGCAGGACACAGTGTCTGTAGTTTGATGATTAGGTGAAAGCTCAAATAAGCTTAAACATAGGAAAGCATGCTCCAAATAAGCATTTCATCCTAGATGGACAACAGTCTCTTATTTATTGGTGACTTTCCCCTAGCCACCACACTGGCCCCTCAATTGGAGTTAGGCGTATATCGTCTCATGACTGATCTGGCTAAAACTCTAACAATCTTTGGCTGAAATATCTCTAGATGCCTTAGGGTACCTCCAGACTACCCGCCATATTGGCAGGTAGCGATCGATTTATCGGGGATCGATATATCGCGTCTCGTTATGAACCGATGTATCTATCCCCGTACGCGCTCCCCGTCGACTCCGGAACTCCACCGGAGCGAGCAGCGGTAGCGGAGTCGACGGGGGAGCCGCGGCCGTCAATCCCGCGCCGTGAAGACCCAAGGTAAATCGATCTAAGATACTTCGACTTCAGCTACGCTATTCACGTAGCTGAAGTTGCGTATCTTAGATCGATCCCCCACCCTAGTGTAGACCAGCCCTTAGAGATGGATCAGGAGCCCAATGTTGCATGTGGTATACCGAGATGATACATTATGTGTCGTTCGCAACATTTTGATGGAACTCTCTTCAGGAACTTGCGCAGGATACAGGAAAATATCTACTTGGAACTGTTTCAGTATCTTTAATTTTCTGCTTCTCTAAAGTCTCCCTCTTGTAGATTCACTTGGCATGGAGCTCTTCACTTCCTGTGTTTAACTGTTGCACAGGAGCTGATAAACTGCTGCTGCGTTCCACTCCAGAGCCTTCTGCGTTTCAGTGGCGGGTGAAGTAATTTTATGTGAGTGTTAAGCATATCTATATAATACTTCATATGCTGCCATATAGTAATTTGTTAAAGTGCTTTGGGATTTCTTAGGGATGAAAGGTGCTCTGTAAGAGGGTTGCTTTCCAAACTGCAGTATGTTCAGAGAATTTGCTCTGATTGCCGGAGACCACTGTTTTCTAGCTATTCAAACCCTGATTTTTAGTTGGGGAGTCAGCCTGACCTCCAAAATTGTAGGCACAATTGCACCCATTTAGATACCTAACTACTAGATAGCTAGTCAGGCAGCAGCTTGGTTCCGACGCAGGTGTGATGGCAGGTCTGGTTGATTCCACCCACACTGGTGAACGTGGAGGTCTCGGATGGTGGGCTTTGAGAGCTGGAGTCCATGTTCAGTGGCATCTGCGTCAATGCGGGGTGACTCCATTGAATTCAGTGGAGTGACGCTGCTATACGGGCGATCACTTCCAGGCTGTGTGACTGTCTTCCCAAGTGGCTGGCTTCGGAGCTCGGAATAATATTTGTAATCAGTTTCTGACTTCAGCAGGCCAAATGGAAAATGACTCGCAGGGACCGCGCATGACCCCATGAAAAATTAATCCGTGTTAATTGCCCCCAGTGCCTGAAAGCGGCTCACACGTTTGAGTACTGAGCCGAAGGCTTTCCACAGCAGCCTGCTGCGTGATGGCTCCTTTCTCTTGGCAAACCCAGCCAATCTCCTGCTCTTTCTGGTGTGAGCTCAACAAGACTTGGTATGAACTCAGGAAACAACGTGTGTGTTGTAAATAGTCCAGACGCGAAAACAGTCCAAGTGTCACTTTCAGGTACACTGACGTCTGTCATGGCATAGATGGGCCAAACCCTGCTTCTGTCCCCCAGACCTCCTCGCACGACAAAGAAAACGGGATTATAACTGTGTTGTGCTGTTTTGATAGGAACGTAGGCCCTGCTATCCCAGATGAAACCAATGGTCCATCCACTCCAGTACCCTGTCTCTGATGCCAGCCAGACTCTGGTGCCTTAGAGCAGGGGTGGGCAAACTACGGCCCGCGGGCCGGATCCGGCACGTCAGGGCTTTGGATCCAGCCTGTGGGATTTCCATCCCTATGGTGCCGCAGGCCCCACACCGCTCCTGGAAGTGGCCAACATCCCGGGGGGGCAGGGAGAGGGTTCCATGCGCTGCCCTCGCCTGCAGGCACCACCCCCCGCAGCTCCCATTAGCCGGGAAAGGGGAACCATGGCCAAGGGAGCTTTGGGGGAGGTACCCGCAGGTGAGGGCAGTGCGCGGAGCCCTCTGCCACCTCTTCCCCTAGGGGCTGCAGGGACATGGTGCCGGCCACTTCCCAGAGCAGCGTGGGGCCAGGGCAGGCAGGGAGCCACTCCAGATAAGCGGTGCCGGGCCAGAGCCCACACCCCAAACCCCTCCTGCACCCCGCACTCCAACCCCCTGCCCTGAGCCCCCTGCCGCACCCCTCCTGCACCTCAACCCCCTGCCCTGGGCCCCCAGCCCCCTGCCATGAGTGCCCTCCCGCACGCCGCACCCCTCCTGCACCCCTGCCCTGAGGCCACTCCCGCACTCTGCACCCCTCCTGCACCCCTGCCCTGAGCCCCTTCCTGCACACCGCACTCCCTCTCGCACCCCCTGCCCCAGCCCTACATTCATGGCTCTGCATGCAATTTCCTCACCCAGATGTGCCCTTGGGCCAAAATGTTTGCCCACCCCTGCTTTAGAAGAAGGGGCGTGACACCCTGCTGTGGGCAGTTATGGATTGTCTGCTTCTCGGACATCCCATTTGATCTCATTCATCTTTGAAATGTGTTATGAAAACTTTCTGAGGCTGCTTAGGAATGATCAGAGAATGGGGGTGTGGTCGGAGAGGCTAGGAAGGCAGGTTTCAGATCCCTGGCTTTTCTGGTGGATAGATGTTGTTGCTAGCTCTTAAAAATAGGTTTTCTACGTTTTCTTTTGACATCTCTGTGGTTGACTGAATGACCTGTTCGGGGAGTTCTTCGTGTCCCCTGCCTTGTTAGGATTCGTCACCATGCCAAATGGACTAGGAATGCCGCTGGCAATAGGTAATTATACCTTGTTAGTTTGTTCCCGGGGCCCCGCAGACGCGCTTTCTAGGCATGTGGTTTCCCTCCTCCTACGGCTTCTTGGTTGGTTGGTAGAGAGTGGACCTTTGTGTAGCCTCTTGGGTGCTCTCCACGGGACTCAGTAGAGCTGGTCTGGTCAGTTATGACAGATGGCGTCGCCCCCCCCGTCCTCCAGCCCTGGTTCACAAATCATTGGAGGAGGAACAGACGACTAGATGGAACTCAGGAATCCTGGTCCCCAGCCTCATGCTCTGAGCACTAAGCCATGTATTTATTAAGGCCGTCCCTGGGCTCTCCTGGGCGGTGCCTTTTCTTCTTAGACAGATGTTTATATTGACTGCTAGGCCTTCGTGTAACGCGCAGCTGTCTATGTTCGTGTAGCACAAGCCATAGCTCGTTCCATTACATCAAGAGCCAGCTGGGTGCCGGAAATCCAGAGGTGGAGCATTCTCGCAACACCCCGTAAGTTAACCCTTGTGACCCCAGGTGAATGAATCCTACCAATTGCTGTACTCCAGAGAACAGGAGGAAACGGGGGCCAGTGGCACGGCATAGCCGAGTGACGGGCACCTTTGCCAGCGTTATCTGCTCAGAGAACTTGAAGGTGTCCAACAGTCAGTTACTGCTGCTGTTGGAGTGGAGGAAATGGAAGTGCCTGAATGAACAGACACTGTCTGCCTGGGCAGAAAGTGCTTTCACCCGAACTTCTGCTCTAGTCAAACTCCACCAAGTGTCTAGGGAATCTGGATACTTTTTAAAATCTTCCTCTATTAAGGATATGGAGCCTTGGCAATTCAATAAGTCCCTGCTAGTCATGGGTCTTGCCTCGTGCGTTAAGACACATTGGTATGTTATTGAGGCCCAAATTTAAAAACAAATGTAGCCTTCCCTAGGCCAGCACAGCTGCAAGGATCAGCGAGTAAAATCATTAGGGTTTCTGCTGTCTGCATTCGTGCTTTGGGTCCCTCGTGAGGATGTTGAACTCTTTGGCCATATCTGAGGGTTGCCGAAGCATGGTCTGCAGGACACATGGCTCGCCAGCTTCAGTGGTGTTCAAAAATTGTCAGCACCCGCCCCCCCCCGCCTCCCCAGTTATGAGACTGGCTTAAAACCCATGAGATTTCGGTAACATAATACATTCTGGGTTCGTTACTTACCCTTTGGCTTTTGAGTCTTTAGGGGGGTCATGTTTTCAAGGTTTTTCCCCACAACCATGAAGGCTAAAAGCTTGAAAGTGGAGATTCTCCCATCATCACATGACTCCAGGAGCTTGGGCTTTAAGATAAGCACCAACTATAATGACTCAGCTGCAGCCACCCTCTTCTTCATCAGAGAACTGTGGCCTATGGAGAGAACAAGGCCCAGCATGCTATGCTATTGTGATCTGAGCACCTTGCAGGTGGGACTGTGAGCTGGGAGACTGGGTTTCTATTCCTGGGTCTTCATGTGTAATTTTGGGCAAGCCACCTAACTCCTCTGGGCCTCTGTCTTCCCCATCTGTGACATGGGGATAATGTCGATCTTCCCTCACAGGGGACTGAGAGGCTGAACTTGTAGTATTTGCCAAGCACACTTTGAGATCCTGCTATGGAAAGATCCAAGTTTCCCCAGCCCGAGAGGTCAGCGTCGATGGAGTGAACTAGAGAAGATGTCCCTGAGTGCCTTGTACAGCACCAACCACATTGTCTGTGTAACTGATGAAGCAACAACACGTGCAGCTCGTTCAGTATCAATTGCATGTTTACAAGATCTTCCAAGGAGGAAAGTAAATAGATGCCATAAGGCAAATGAACTGTGAAGCAGGTTATATGTTCTAATATGAGACGAAAACCCCTTGCTAATTGAAAGACAGAGCCCCCAATTCCCCCCATTAGCACCTCTATCTCATCTTTGTTTCCAATCCTAGGAGCTGTCATTTGCCTAATGAAGGGATTAAAAGTGGAAGAATAATTCTGGGAAATTCTGAAAGATTGTGGTGGTTGTTTTTTTTTTTAGCAGGGAGGACGACGTTAATCATAAAAATGATGCAAGATTTTATTTCCTCTACAGGGCTAGTAAATGATTCACTACATCACATTAATTTATGACCTATTTTTTTTTCTTTTCTGTAGCATTGATAAAAACTGTGTGTACGGTAACTGAGAAATTAGATCAGAATAAATACGCTGTAAAGCTCCTTGTTCTGGCTCTCATGACAGTGTGTCCTTGATGAGGAAAATAAATATGTAGATCTCTGAATTATTTATTCTTTGTATTGACAAAAATCAACACAAACATCCCCCCGCCCCCCAGTTTCCAAGGCTGCCTCTTTTAGGAACACATCTTCTCTGTATAAAGCAAATAAAAGATTTCATGAGTGAATAACGCAGCTAGAGCCAGTTAAGCTGTGGTGAGCCATTTCATGTTCTCCATCTCTGGTGCGGGGAGCAAAAAGGGGTGTGTGTGTGTGTCTGTTGCTGATTTTCAGGTGCGGGCGGGAGCCCTTTTGGACCAGATACAGATTGATTTAAAAAAAAAAACCCCAAATGTCTATATTTTAAGTCCCGATCCTGCAAAGAGTAAAGCAAGTCAATGGGGTTGCCCACTTTTGAAACATTAAGCATGTGTGTCGCTGTTTAAGGATCGGGGCCTTATAGAACATTGTTCGTCAGGATAGGAATGAGAGAGAACTTCGCAGAATCTTCCTCCTTGAATCTGTTACCTGCCCCCCAATTGGGAGTGTGGGGAAGGGGGCTAGGAGAGGGGGCAGTCCAACCTGTGTTAATACTTCTAACTAAAAATCCCGCTCAGCCTGGAAATAGCCTCACTCCTTTATAAGCTAAGGACATTGTAGGGAAAAGCTATTTGCTACTTTTGCAAACTCTTGCTTTTTAACGCAGTGTACGTTTTTAGTGCCTAGCTCGGTGGGGCCCTGCTCTCCATGGGGGCCCCTGGATGCCCTGGTAGCTTGCTGCTGTAATACAGGTTGATAGATTCTAGTCTGACCTCCTGCATAACACAGCCCATTGCATTTCCCCCAGTCCCTCCTCTGCTGAGCCCGAAACGTAAGCCCCAGTGCTGCAAAGACATACATACTTCCCCATGGACCAGCGCGGCTACTCACATGCATAAAGCCAAGCACATGCGAGGGTCCTGCAGGAGTGGGGCCCTAGTGGTCACATTAATATGGCCGGTGGCCCTTTAAACAAACCAGCTGGAAAACATTGCACAGCTCCTGCTGAGGGCATGTCTGTGGCACGGCGTGCCCATGATGGAGTCACTCTCTACAGCGACAGACAGGGTTTTTCCATGGCTATAGGTATTCCACATCCCTGAGCAGGCTGACAGAAGAATTCTTCCATTGACCTAGCTGCATCTACCCAGGGTTCGGCTGACTTAACTCCAGCCCTGTGGAGTTCGAATTTGTTACACCCCTGAGCGACCTAGCTAGGTCAATCTCCATTTGAAGTGTAGACCAGGGCTTAGTGCCTGCTTGCTGCGTCCCTTCCTGGGCTGGGATGAGGGTGGGCAGAGCTCTTGCAAACTTCAAAGCACTGTGGTTTTAAAAACGCTCTCATGTCTGCATTGGCTTAGATGAACCATTCCCTTCATCAGGACCGATGATGATTCAGCCAAACTGCCCTTGGCGTTTCCCAGCGGTGCTGATTAACTCCTTAAACAGAGCAATTCGTACTGGAAATGGAAATATTTATTGAACGATAAGCGCTGGGACTCTTAGAAGTTTTATTATTCCTTTTTTCCCCCACCCTTTCTTGCACCAAACTCAGCTGAGGAGTTGCACAGGCTGCTGGGCGAGACCTGTAGCGGGATTTACAGAGGAGCTGAGTATGACTTTATTTAAAAAAATATGATCCTGAACAGATCCTCTTACTCCTAATCCATCAATAACAAGCGATTCTGTATCTGTTGCCAGAGAACCCGTTTATACATAGACAGATGGGAATAGAAGAAGATAATTCACTAATAGCTTAATCTATCCAGCCTAACAAGAGAATTGACTTTTATCTTGGACAGGGCTTGTGGTCCCGGGAGTTATTAATGTTGCTTTAATGCAGCATATATGTGTCTTTGTAAAGACTAACAGACCTACTTGTTTTCCCTAGATTTTGAGTGCTGCAGACACCAGTCAAGGATGCTTGCCAGGTGCTGTAAGGCTGTCCTATTTGTTCTTTACTCCTTTTCTCCCTGCAGGTAGGAAGGTTTTGAAAATGGCTGTTTTGAAAATAAGAATATTGGCAAGGGGCCAGGTGCTGTAGGTCTCGCAGTGACAAAGGGATTGTATAGAGTCCAATTATACCTATAAAGCTGCCAGTTTATGTGATCCGTGCGGCTTATTTGTATTAGGTCTTTTGGGGAGGCTTGTGCAGTTCTGTCTAGTCTTACGCCCATGTCCTTTATTTCCTATGAAGTTAGGCATGCGCTGGGACTGACCCCCGGGTCTGCGTTTCCCTTTGCAGAGCACAATGGCAGGGATCTCTCTTGTGCTGTTCTGTAGCACGGCTCCCAGCGAGTTCCTTGCAGTGTGCATTGCTTTCTCTTATACATCTGTTGTCTGTGGAAGGTGCATTGTCCTGATTCTCGTGGTTGTTCAGACCTCTCTTTTGGGCTTCATGAATAGATTCCATAGACGTTAGTGCTGGAGAAGACCTCAGTGATCCACTAGACAATGCAGGATTGTTCCCTACTCCCTCTCGAGTTCTCCCAACTATGCTCTGACTTTCAAATGTTGCTCTTTAGCTCTGTTGGCACCTTGGGAACTTCCACACTGTGCCATTGTCAGAGGTCTGTTATGATTATCGCCAGGCTGAGCCTCCCAAGAATGAAGCTGTCTCTGCATATAAGTGGGCTTGGAAGGATTAGATTTCTGTTGGTAAATGTCAATAAACGTCAATTTCACCATACACAGGGAGAGAAAGTATTTCTGTCAGTAACCATTGAACCATACAGCTAGGCAAAGTAAGAAAAATGCTGCTTGCGAACTTATTCAGGTTTGGTTTAAGGCTATTTACTTTGTGCATTTTGACACATGATACTGACAGCTTGTGTTTTAACGGTTATAAAACTTTCATTTTTTGAAGCCCAACACTTACTGCTATTAAATAGTTATTGTTTGACCCCCATTTCCTGACTCCCCCCCATAATTTTGTGCAACTGTGAAAATTTAAATAGATAAAAACTGAAAACAATTCTTAAAAAGAAACATAGATATCACTTGAAATTCTTTAAAAAAATAAAATAAATCAAAATCAAATTCTGCCCCAGCTGCATATAACCCACCCGCTCTGGAGCGCCGTCTTTGTTGTTTCCCTGGGCAGTCCCTGGAGAGGACTGTGTGGGAGCAGCTCCCCGAAGGGAGCAATGGGAAGTTGAGAACTGGTGGTGTTTTGGTGAATGGGGAGGGGGGTGAGTTGGCCCAGGAAATGACTTCCTAATGAGCTGTGTTTGCGTGGCCTGTTGTTGAATTGGGTAGCAGTTGTTCCACACTGTTGTTTCTGAAAGGCTCTTGGCACTGGGCATTGGTCAGTCTGCTCTGAAGTTCGTCTGCTGCTGACAGGAGTGCGTGGGGTTTTAAAAAACAAAGCCTCTATTTTTAGCTGCAGAGTGCAAGTGCACAATCCTGCTGAGAGAATAACTCAACCTGCGCTGGAAAATAAATGATGCTTCTCCCTGCAGAAAGTTTGTTGGAAGAATGTGGGAAATTATCTGATTTATATGTGAGCTGAGAGCACCACCAGTGTGCAGTGGGAATCCATCATTGTACCATATATATTAGGGCTGTTGATTTAATCGCAGTTAACTCACGCAATTAACTCAAAAAAATTAATCACGACTAAAAAAATTAATTGTGATTGATCTCAGTTTTAATCGCACTGTTAAACAAAGTTCGGGTGGGGAGGGATAACTCAGTGGTTTGAGCATTGGCCTGCTAAACCCAGGGTTGTGAGTTCAATCCTTGAGGGGGCCACTTGGGGATCTGGGGCAAAATCAGTACTTGGTCCTGCTAGTGAACGCAGGGGGCTGGACTCAATGACCTTTGGGGTCCCTTCCAGTTCTAGGAGATAGGTATATCTCCACATATATATATATATATATAAAATATAGAATACCAATTGAAATTTATTAGATGTTTTTGTATATACTGTATTCTGTGTTGTAACTGAAATCACTGTACATTATTTTTTATTACAAATATTTGCACTGTAAAAATGATAAAAGAAATAGTATTTTTCAATTCACCTCATACAAGTACTGGAGTGCAATCTCTTGATCATGAAAGTGTAACTTACAAATGTAGGTTTTGTTGTTGTTACATAACTGCACTCAAAAACAAAACAATGTAAAACTTCAGAGCCTACAAGTCCACTCAGTCCTTCTTCTTGTTCAGCCAATCGCTCAGACAAACAAGTTGGTTTCCATTTACAGGAGATAATGCTGCCCTGTTCTTGTTTTCAATGTCACCAGAAAGTGAGAACAGGCATTTGCATGGCACTTTTGTAGCCGGCATTGCAAGGTATTTACGTGCCAGATATGCTAAAAATTCATATGCCCCTTCATGCTTTGGTCACCCTTCCAGAGGACATGCTTACATGCTGATGATGCTGGTTAAAAAAAGAATGCATTAATTAAATTTGTGACTGAATTCCTTGGGGGAGAATTGTATGTCCCCTGCTCTGTTTTACCCCCATTCTGCCATATATTTCATGTTATAGCTGTCTCGGATGATGACCCACCACATGTTGTTCGTTTTAAGAACACTTTCACTGCAGAATTGACAAAACACAAAGAACGTACCAACGTGAGATTTCTAAAAATAGATACAGCACTCGACACAAGGTTTAAGAATCTGAAGTGCCTTCCAAAATCTGAGAGGGACGAGGTGTGGAACATGCTTTCAGAAGTCTTAAAAGAGCAACACTCCGATGCGGAAACACAGAACCCGAACCACCAAAAAAGAGAATCAACCTTCCGCTGGTGGCATCTGACTCATGATGATGAAAATGAACATGTGTCGGTCCGCACTACTTCAGATTGTTATCGAGCAGAATCCGTCAGCAGTATGGAAGTACGTCCTCTGGAATGGTGGTTGAAGCATGAAGGGACATATGAATCTTTAGTGCATCTGGCACGTAAATATCTTGCAACGTCTTAATGTCTTAAGCTTGTAAAAATGCCAGAAACAAGGTTGCATGTGCACCTGTAACTCTGTCCCTTGTGCGTGGGCATTCTGACGCAGACTTTAATTCCACACTTTCCTGCTGTTGCTCAGCGTGTACCAAGCAGATGGGGACATTAGACCAGTGACCACATACCTTTTAAAAATGTCCTCAAGTTGTGACTCAGAATGTGACCATCAAAATGCCAATGGACCCGCTTGGCAAGTGGGGGCTGCTGGTTGTATAGCACTAGCTTTGAGACATCCATTCCAAGCACCGGCTGTTCTTGGCCTTTCTAGGCTCCTGTGGATCGGGCAATGCAGCAACACCACCCATTGACCGCAGGTGTAGCCACTGGAGTGGACGAAGGACATGTGCTCTTCCTCTGTCTCCATGCCCCTCCCCCTTAAAATCCACATGTCTGCAAGGAGGCCATATATAAGCTCCCTGAAGCCTTTATCAATGAGCCTGGTATTTTTCACATAAGCCCAAGAGTTTGCATACAGCACTAGGATCGTTTGTTTAACAGTCTTGTGGTTTAAAAATGAAGCCGTGACTACAAACCCAAGTAATTGCTGTTTTATTTCTCCCAAAGGCTCGGCAAGATTTCTGCTAAAAGGCGTATCCCCAGAGAGGTGGAGTACCCGTGCCAATGCATACCATTTTTAATAGGGGAAAAAAAGCTAGGGAAGTTTACAGAGGAGATAAAAAACAAAACAATCCCATCAGTGAAGAACAGACAGGCATACAAATCTGTGACCCCTCAGCATAACAGCAACATTTGTCACTATTTACAGTTGCACAATCTCGGTTTGAATGGCCACCATGCTTTAAAAAAGACTCTTAGCATCTTGGTTTTGTGGGTTTTTAAAATAATATAGCCAAGGAGAATGAGTAAATGCCAATATGCCCTCAGTCAGTCAAACAAAAGTCACTATCTGCCCGTCTGGGGAGTGCGCAGTTTCCTCCGGTGAGAATGCGTGTATATGTCGGTGGTCCCATCTCCGGCGCTTGGGGAGTGTTCTTTAAACATCAGCTGTCCTGGTAGGTGGACTAGACCTGATGTCCTTCTGGAAGGGAGGTTGCGCAGTCTCTCTTCGTAACTGAATTCCTGTTTTTTTTTATATTCCATAAGACTGTTGCTGTAGGATAAATATGAAATTAAAGAATTAGGGTTCGCTTAAGGAAATATGTGTTTTGTAGAGAAAGGCCCTGGCTAGCTAGCCGAAGGAAGGCCTTGAACATTGAGTTGTAGGGCCAGAAGGAATGGAGTAGGGAGGATGTATGGTTCACAGAATAACCAATGAAATAAGGGGAAGTTTCTGAAAAGGCCCCTGACTGATAGGGGTGACTGCAGATGGTTTGAAATAAGACAAAGAATTGGTCTTGAAATGAATCAATATGGCGCTTGCCAGCCCTCATACCAGTATTTTCTCCTGTGTAAACCCAGGTGCAAAGGAAAAACCGTTGGTCAGCCAGAAGGAGGGGAAGAGACAGGAAGGAAAGGCCTTGGGGAGAAGGGAGGTTGTAAATCTTGTCTGGATTGAGACAGGGAAAAAAGGGCGAACTGTCTGAGCATTGGTTTTTAGCTGAAGTCGGTAAGAGGCAATGATATCACCTGTTTGTTAAAGGGCATAAAAAGTAAACTCTTAAAGGTTCCATTGCTCATACCGGCCTGAGCAGGTGGGAGCTGACCAACAGGGGCCAAGCACCATTGGCTTTAGCCTGTTTGTAAGTATCTTCATTGAATGCTTATAAATGTTTTTTTTAGCGTTTGGATGCAGTAAATTGCTTATTATTTAGGCTTTGGGGGCATGTTTAGGGCAATTGTAAACATACCAGTTGTATGTAATTCCAGCAGTTGGCCCCCGACGCCACTTCTTGCTGCACGTATTCCATTTGCTATAGCACTATTTTCTACCGTCTGAACTCAAGTCTCTGTCCATTCTTCTGGCTCACTTCCTACATTAAATGCTCATTCTCGTGTCTGAATTATTTTGCTGAATGAATTTTGATTCAAACAATACAGTTTCCTTATAAAGTCCCTGCTTCCTGCTCTTCCTTTCCATTCTTCTTAGCATGAATTCATATGTTCTAAATCCGCTCCTGTCTACCCAGAGAGTCTCTCTAAAACCAATGGGGACTGCTCTTTGCTTTAAGGCCGAACGTGCTTCATCAGTTCCTGGTTCAGGCGTGCTGCTGGCTTCTGATCAAGACTTCATACTGGGTGTGATGCAAGTGACGGAAAGAAACAATTCTTTAGTCCATTAGCCTGCATGGTCCTGCTCTCCGTCGTGTCCGCTTTCTGCTCCTGGCGAGGTGATGCCTCTTGGCTCTTTGCAGCTTGATTATTTATTGTTCCTGTACCTGAAGGAAGGCACAGAGGAGGGTGGCGGGGTGAAAATCAGGCTGTGATGTTGTATTAGTGGGTTTGGTGCTTCCCTGCTGCACCCGTCTCATTGTTCTCCTTAAGGACACCTTTCTTCTTTGGCTTTCTGGTGATTTGTGCCAAAATGGGTTACATGGGTGGTCTTGGGAGGTGGTTGGTGAACCCCTAATGGTGCTGTTCTGCTCTCTGGCTCGTGCCATGTTTCCTGTGTATCTCCGCTCGGTGGCTGATCTCTCTAAGCACCACGCTCTCTCCCCTTTCTTAAAAGTTTCTTTTCTCCAGGCGCAACCCCTAGCAGGAGGAGAATTTTGGCTATGGAAACTCACGGCTCAGTATGCTTCTGATCAGGGAGTCGGCTGAATGCTGTCCCCACTAGCAAGCAGATGTCCCAGAACCAACAGGAAACGTTGTCACTGAGCCCACAAATGGGTCATTTGGAGAGTTTTACTCTGGTTAAACCCGTCTCAGTCGCCAAGGCCTCTGGGTAACGCTCTTTCCCGAGCACTGTGTGCACTGCAGCACCAAGTGAAGTGCTGCTTCAGGTGGCGGAGGGAAAAGGCCACCTTTCCTGGATACATTCAGACACGCTGTCGTTAAGAGCACAGGGCATCGATCGTTGTATTCAGCAGGACCGAATAAGCAGCAAGTGGGTGCTGCGGCCCCAGTGACTTTGACTTTGAATTCTCAGAGCAGTTGGGGGGCAGCGGAGTAGGAGGAATTTTGAACGTGCGCAAAGGGGCACTGGATCGATAGCACGGTCGCTGCGCACAGTATAAAGAAGGGCTGTGTGCACGTGGTAGGGAGAGAGTGGATCCAAACGCTAGCCCTGCAGAATGTTCGCTTCTCTTGTCACTGGTGCATTAGTCAAGGCTCCGTATATACAGCAGGTTGAGGAAAAACAAACAAACAACCTTCCAGGGTGGATTTGGAAGCCTCCGATATCTGTGGTATTACCGGGGAAGCTGTTAGCTTCTTAAAATTTGCTTGAAATCCCAGGCTAATTGACTGAGGTATTCAGTTTGATGAATTGCAAACTAGGGGGCTTTCATTACATGTATGTTTTAACAGCTGCTTATGGGGTGGAAACGGTTCCCTGATGTATGTATTCTGTGAAATGCACAGAGCAGCATTTGGCTCGCCTGTCTAGGGGTTCAGTCTACCCTCAGAAACGGGCTAGCACCGATGGCTAGCCGACACACTGTACGATCACATTCTGCTCTCAGCAGAACAGCTCAGTTAAGGGGGTTTATTGCTGCAACGCAGCAGAGAGGACCAGGACCGAATCACACATGGAGATGGGACTTTACTATGGCTCGTTTTATTCTTCACTAACTGCTGCTGTTGCAAACCTGTAACGGGAGACCCAAGTGATCCTGGGCAGGGTGTCCAACCTGACGGAAGCATGTGACTCCATTGTAGCTGTTGCAGAACGCCTCTCCTCCCCTGCTGCCCTGACCCTTTCCTGTTGCTATCGGTGGCCCACGAATCCCCTTCTGCATCAGGTTTATACGCTCCTCCTGCATGTGATCGCGGCCTCGCCAGCCCCCGTCACTGCTCTTGCTGTCTCCTGCTGCCCCTGCAAACCCGCTCCCCAGGGGTTCCCTCTGTGTCCCTCGCCCTGCCTCTACCGCTCTCCTCCTTTGCTTCTCTCATGAGCCCTCCTGGGGCTGATCTCCCTACTGACTCCAGTGCTCTGGCCTCTTGCTTATGGATCCGTTCCCCGGTGTACTGTAGCTGTCTGAATTCCATTCTAAGCTCATTAAGGCAGGGAGCTGCATTGCTGCCATTGTTATTTAGCTAGCTAGAATAAAGCCACCTCTCGTGTGTCTCTCCCGGCTGCATTCACACCTCTGGCCGCAGTGTAGGCGTACTCTGAGCAAAGGGCTAGAGGGGAGGCTGATCCTGGAAGAGGGGAGGGGAACAGGGACAGACAAGGTCTGTGGACCTGGGAGGCACATGTCCATGGAGGGATGTAAATAGAGGAGAAGTGGTCTGGGTCATTGTTGGCCGCCTCCACTTCATGCAAGTTGGGCAAAGACTTAAACAAAAGGGATTTGACTCTTCTACTTCCTTTCTGTCTCCTTTCCCAGGATGCTTTGTTTGTTTTGTGGGGGTGTTTTGCCGATGGCCCCTTTACTTCTGTTGCCTTCTTATCCGAAGCTCCGGCACTGCCAGGGTAGCATGTGTACAAAGCTTATTTGCTGCCCATCCCCAGAGGTCTACGCAAGGCAAAACACATCTGTAATCCTTGAGCCTGCGTCCTAGTCCAGGTGTCTGCCTTGACTGAACAATTAGCTGGTGTCTCTTGAAAAGCCCAGCGGAATGACACCTTACCAGACCGCGGTGAGAGCAGAAGAATAAGCCGCTTGCTTTCCTTGCTTCCTGTTTGGCTGGCCGTTTGCATACAATGACAAGCCGACAGACAGAGGTCATTTGTATAATGGTAGTGTCTACGGGCCCCATGTGTTATCGGGCACCCCCGGTGCTGTGTGAGTGACATGCAATCACTAAGAGCTCAGTCTAAATAGACAAGCAGGCAAAGGGTGAGAGGGGAAAGGACTCCGCAGGTGAGCAGAGTTTAAGGGTAGAACCCAGGCTTGGAGTCTAGTTCAGTCTCCTGTCTGCTGGACCATGCTGCCTCCCCAAGGTCAGATGTTACGAGGCAGCTGGGAACGCTTTGCAGATGAAATGCAAGCGATGACTAGACCCAGGCCAGAGAGCATGGGATGGAAATCTAGAGAGAGGATGAAAATGTCGCCCGCTGTGTGTCACCAGGGATGGGTCCTTTAGCTTGCGGTGGGCCGTGTTTCAGGTTGCAGCGACACGAGCCTGTGGAACTGCTTGTGCGGTGACTCTGGTTTCAGGCGCTAGCCCTCTTGAGAGTCTGGGGGGTGAGGAGGGATTGGAGGTGGGAACTGAGTCTGACTCTGTTTCTTCTGCTCCTCTGACTCTGAGCGCAAAGCCCTAGGTTTGGGATCTGGCAGGTTCTGTTCTAGCCACAACATCATCTCCTCTATCCAGCCAGGGTTGCCAGGCGTCCGGTTTTCGACAGGAACACCCAGTCGAAAAGGGACCCTGATGGCTCCGGTCGGCACTGCTGACCGGGCCGTTAAAAGTCTGGTCGGCAGTGCAGCGGGAGCCCAGAGCTAAGGCAGGCTCCCTGCCTGCTCTGGCTCCGTGCGGCTCCTGGAAGTGGCTGCCAGGCCCCTGCGGCCCCAAGGCGCATGGGGGGCCAGAGAGGCTCCGCGCACTGCCTCCGCCCTAGTGCTGGCTCTGCAGCTCCCATTGGCTGGGAGCTGCGACCAATAGGAGCTGTGGGGGTGGCCCCTGTGGTTGCGAGGGCAGTGCGCGGAGCCTCCCTGGCCACCCATGTGCCTAGGGGCTGCAGGGACTTTGCGGCCGCTTCCGGGAGCTGCAGTAAGCGCTGCTGGGACCCCGCACCCCTGCCCCAGTCCGGAGTCCCCTCCTACACCCCAACTCCCTCCAGGAGCCCACACCCTGCCCACACCCCAACCCCCGCCCCAGCCCTGGGCCCCCTCCTGCACCCCAAACCCTTCATCCCCAGCCCCACCCCAGAGCCCACACTCCCAGCTGGAGCCTTCACCCTCCCCCTGCACCCCAACCCCCTAGACCCCTCTTGCACCCCTGGCCCTACCCCAGAGCCCACCCCCCCCAGCCGGAGCCCGCACTCTGAACCCCTTGGCCCCATCCCAGAGCCCCCTCCTGTACCACAAACCCTTCATCCCCAGCCCCAACCCAGAGCCCTCTCCTGCACCCTGAACCCCTCATTTCAGGCCCCAGCCCAGAGCCCATACCCCCCCGCACCCCAAACTCCTGCCCCAGCCCAAACCCCTCATCCCCAGCCCCACCCCAGAGCCCGTACCCCCAGCTGGAGCCCGCAACCTCCTCCCACACGCCTGCCCCAGCCCGGTGAAAGTGAGTGAGGGTGGGGGAGAGAGAGTGACAGAGGGAGGGGGGATGGAGCGAGCAGGGGGTGGGGCCTCAGAGAAGGGGCGGGGCAGAGGTGTTCGGTTTTGTGTGGTTAGAAAGTTGGCAACCCTATATCCAGCGTATGCCGGCCTGAGCTACAACTCGTTGGCAGGGAGGTACTCTGACTTCTGGGCACAGATCGCTGGCCACTCCGCACAGACAGGCCGGCTGCAAGCAGGGGATAACCTCGAAGGGGACCATATGTTCATGCCGGGTTGTTGTCACACTCTCCGCGCTGTACCAGCGTGCCAAGTTTCCACATAAATGCTATAAATAATTCAGCATTGGAGGATTAGACAAAAAAACCTTGTCAGTTTCCTGTTTTAATGATACATATTTAATGCCTGACATTTTGGTCATTTTCTACCTTGCTTTGTTCCTCTCTCTCTCTCTCTCTGCCCCTCCCTGTGTGTCTTGCATATTTAAGTCCCTTTTTACACCTAGTATTTACTAATTGCAGATGGCAAGTCTAGCACGTTCAGATCTGCCAATCCCCAACCAGATTGCGAATCAGCACCTACTGCGCAGTAATTCTTCTTTCCCTAATGCGGGGGGGAAATGGGACATGAAAGGAACTGAATGGATTCAAGGAACTGGAAGTGGGGTACCCAGTCACTGACCTCCCCCACCCCCCAGCATGGTTACTAGTTTTAACAGAGAATGGCTTTGAGGCTATTTGCGCTGTCTTCGCATCTCCCCATCATTCGGTGGCCTCTATGGAACGAGTTGGTGCCCGCGTTCTGCTGAAACAGATGCTCATGTTGTGACTAAACCCCCTCGCAGTTGGCAGTCTCGAGTAGAAAGGCCAAATGCTGGGACAGATGCGCAAATGGAGTTTTACAGGCCAGATCCTCACGGCTGTTAATTGGTGCATCTCAACTGTATTCAGTGGAGCTCTGCTCCCTTACTCCGGTTAATGATCTGGCCTTGTGTCTCATTTGTTCCCGGCATAGAGCTCCAGCTCACATGAGTCAATCCCCAAATTTACACATTCTATAGAACATCATCTGTGCTACAAAGCAAGCCTGGTGCCCTGCCAGTCAGAGAGAATTTGGCAGCCCGCCTGGCTTAGCGTAGCCTTTTCCTTCCCAAAGCGAATGGAGTGTTTTTCTCTCTGTGATGGAACAGTTTGTGCTAGATAACTGAAAGGCAGGTATTACGCTAAGAATCAATACTGCGTGTGGGACGCTTTTCTAAACGAGGTTTGCAATACCCCGGGGCTCTCAGCATCAATGGATTTTGGGTCATCAATTAAAGAGAGCGCTGAGCAAACTGTACACCTGTGTCAGGAAGGAAACTGGCACGTTCCTCTGTCTTTATTTTGCCTTCCTGACCAGGCATTCCTGTAATAATTCTGCAAACCAGCAAGCTCCTCTTGAGAGGAGCACGGCGTGATGCAAACCCTGCTCACCTCCTGCTTGATAAACTTGTACAACTCTTTAAGATGACCCTGGTGGGGCCTACAGCGTACCATCTAATGTCCTGGGAATGGTTTCTCAGTGAAAGGCCCCCTGGTATTTTCTAGGGATCCATTTGTCGGACATTGACAGCTTGGGGGGGTTATTTATTTAATGTTTCTTTCATCTGAGGTAGTTGTTGGCTAATATTTTTGTGCTCTCTAAGGCAGGCCAGACTTACCCGAGTCCCTTTGAAACCTCAGCTCAACATGCAAGATTGGGGGAAAAGGTCACATGGGATTTATTTGTTCCTTGTAACAAGTATTCAGGTGGCATTGGGGTTAGTGAAGGGGTTTGTGATTCTGCTTATTATACAGCTCCAATCAGAATGAAAGGACATAGCCATTGCAAGAGTCCAGACTAGCAAACTCCTCGCCTTCTGCTCTTTCCTCCCTATGGTTTTCTCTGGCTTAAAAGTTGGTGGATCAAATTGAAGTCCATAGGAATTTTGCCATTGACTTGATTTGGTGTAGGACTTCATCAGCATGGGGAGCACAGGTAGGCAGATACTGAATGTGTGTTTGATTGTTCCCCAGGTCACTGGGGGCATGGAGACTCCATAATGAAGTACATAATTACGCTGCAAGCTTTACTGGCTGTCTGCTCTGCCTTGGTATCCACACTGTGCTTTCTGAACTCCCCAAACTCTGTCCCAGCATGCACTGGGGTCATCAGGATGGATTCTCCGCAGGGCAGGCTCTTCAACTGGTTGTTCCCAAATGCTGGTTGGGAACCTGGAGGGGGTGTTAGATGTCACACGGCAGCTCAAAGATGGACCTCTGAAGAGGGAGATACTATTTCAGGATTATTCAACCCAGGACAAAGTTACTGGGGGAAAGTCCAGATACAGAAGCTAGAATAGCAAGGTGGGTAGTAGAATACACCTTGCAAAGATAGAGTGGTGGTCATTGCGCAGAGATGATGTATTGATTTAGTCCTAAGTGGTGCACTGGATCTGGTCCAAGAGGTGAATACAGCTCAACCACTTGGTAATAGCAACCATAATGTAATTAAACTTTACATCCTCGTAGGGGGGAAAATACCAAAGAAACCCACCCCAGTAGCATTTAACTTCAAAAAGGGGAACTACACAATAATGAGGCCAGTTAAATGGAAATTAAAAAGAACAGTCACATCAGTGATATGTCTGCAAACTGCATGGAAACCTCTTAAAAGCACCATAAGAGAAGCTCAAATTAAACGTATACCAAAAAAAAAAAAATACACTCAGGGGCCCCCCCCCCCCAAAAGCCACCCTGGCTAAATGGCAGAGTAAAAGAGGCGGTTAGAGGCAAAAAGGCATCCTTTAAAAATTAGAAGTCAGATCTTACTGTGGAAAATAGAAAGGAGCATAAACTCTGGCAAATCAAGTGTAAAAGTACAGTTAGCCAGGCCAAAAAAGAATTTGAAGAACTACTAGCTTAAGAGACAAAAACAGCAAAAAAAAAATAAATAAATAAAAAAATAAGACACCCCCCCCCCCGCCAAAACCAACGTTTTTTTTAAGTACATCAGAAGCAGGAGGGCCTCATCAATCTATTAGAATTCTTTTGGGGTGTCAACAAACAGGCGGACAAGAGTGATCCAGTGGATATAGTGTGCTTGGACTTTCAGAAAGCCTTTGATAAGGTCTTTCACCGAAGGCTCTTAAGCAAAGTAAGCAGTCATGGGGTAAGAGGGAAGGTCTTCTCATGGATTGGTAGCTGGTTAAAGGATAGAAAGGGTAGGAATAAATGGTCAGTTTTCAGAATGGAGAGAGGTAAATGTTGGTGTCCCCCAGGGGTCTGTACTGGGACCAGTCCTATTCAACATATTCATAAATGATCTGGAGAAAGGGGTAAACAGTGAGGTAGCAAAGTTTGCAGATGATACAAAATTACTCAGTATAGTCAAGTCCAACAGGGACTGTGAAGAGTTACAAAGGGATCTCACAAAACTGGGTGACTGGACAAGTGAATGGTAGATGAAAGTCAATGTTGATAAATGCAAAGTAATGCACATTGGAAAACATAATCCCAACTATGCATATAGAATGATGGGGTCTAAATTAGCTGTTACCACTGAAGAAAGAGATCTTGGAATCATCATCTATAGTTCTCTGAAAACATCTGCTCAGTGTGAAGCAGCAGTCAAAAAAAAAAAAAAAGGCTAACAATGTTGGGAACCATTAGGAAAGGGATGGATACTAAGAGAAAATATCATAAAGATACTATATCAACCCATGGTACGCCCACATGTGGAAAGCTGTTCATTCCCTCTGAAGCACCTGGCATTGGCCACTGTCGGCAGACAGGATACTGGACTAGATGGACCATTGGTCTGACCCAATGTGGCTGTTCTTATGTCCTAAGACCAAATTAGGACCCTGGCAGAGAGAAGCCATCCACACTGCTGCTATTAAGGCTCCCTGCATTTCTAGTAGAAAATTCTATGTTCTCTGGTTTATTGCTCTGCTATAAAAAATGTGCACTCTGCTGAAAGCCGGCCAAATGAGTATCTCAGCCAGGAAGTGAACACTCTCTTAACTTGATTTTTCTCCACAATGTTGAAAATAATGTGGTTGGCTATTGTATTGCTTTTATTTTAAGGAGTAATGCTCAGAGGACAATGCTGTGTGCTGAGGTAGCAAGGGAGAGGGGGCCTGGGGCAACATTACATATAACTCCTTTTCTTCTTACGCCTCGGTGAGGACTTTTCTGAAAGTTAAGGGCTATTGTCTGTAAAACCCTGATAAACAGGTGTTAACAGTTCCCAGTCAACTTCAAAGAGAGAGCACCATACTGTTTCCTAGCCAAACGTACATTTGATGCACACAGAAAATATTATAAATAGCATAAAACCTTGTAAGTAGTATTTGGAATACTGTGAATAGCTTTGAAACAAAAGGTGTTACGCAGTAAATCTACTGGTTTCTTTATACAGATTTCCCCATTTTGTTGCTGTTTCATATATTCGAAGATCAAGTTCCAACGTAACAGTCTACACCGCTCCATTTTAGCGCACACATCCAAACGCGTTCCCCTCGGAACTTCTCGGAGCTGATTTCTCCGTCTTGATAGCGTGGCCACACTGTGTAGCGTGTCTCCGTCCTCGGCACCTGAGACGAATGGCAGCGTCTCAGACCTTTCAAACAGTCAGCGCCCTGTCAGAGACCAGAGGGTCTCCACAGCTCCCAGCAGGGAGCCCTTGCCTGCAGAGTGGACTGTTCCTCTTGGCTGCTGATGAAACCCAATCGGTAGCCTGTATCCACACTGGGACAGGAGTTGGGATCCATTCCCTGGCTCCCTAAAAGGCGCTTGCTCTATAGGGCTTTATCGTCTCCCGATTAGCCCAGCTGACAGGCAGGAATTTATAAACCCTTGCTTTGCTGAGCTCGGCCTCAGTTCTCTCTCTAACTGACCGAATCCCAGTGTAAAGCAACTAATTGTTAATTCCACAGGCTCTGTAGCCTCTCGAGGTAATAGAGGCTCCCCTCCCAGCTCTCTTGCAATGGATGAGATGTTATCCTAACTGAGGAATAGCACCGACCTGTATCCGACATGGTAGAGGGATTGGGACTCCGCCCTCATAGCACACCCATCTTATGGTCTTGCCTTAATCAACAGCTAAGTGCACCGCTGTCTTTAACTCCTACACTTATAACCGTTCCCCCCTCCCCACGTTCGCGCGCTGATTGGCTTAGCTCTTGGAGGGTGGCTGAGTGTGTGACCTGCCAGGTGGATTGCCCACAATAAAAACTTCCCATACAGCTTCAGACTCTATTTCTGAATGTCTTTAGGGCCTTCTCTCTGAGCTGCCCTGCCCTCCGCCTGTGTGCAGAGAGCCAGAGTATCCACCGAGGGCCCATGTCTCCTCTCTCGTGTTCTCACCCTTTTTTGGGCCAAATAAAGTCAACTGCAGCAGTATAAACCACGTGGGTGACGCGGACCTAACAAAGCAGGGTTTGCTTTTAGGAGCTGGAATTTGGCAGAGAGATCGGTCTGCCTCTGGGTCGGACCAGTTGGCTTTTGGTATTTCAATGAAATTGGGCAGGATATGGAGGTGTGAACATCAACACACTACGAGGGGAAGAGGGAGGGTGTGTGTAATGGAAAACGTCTTCGGGGTTTTTAGCAAGCAGGTTTTGTGCTGAATCCTCTCTTTTGGGGGCTTGCCAGATGACCCCAATAGCTCATTCTGGTATTAACTTAAAAGAAGCCATTTTAGGGGAGTTCCCATGTCAACACTTGCTGTATGCACTTCCACGGTAAGTTTCTCTCTGGAGCAGTCTAATAGGAGATGCACACTAGAAAATATCACGCTTCTCCTGTGCCATCTGCCTTTTGTCAACACTAGGTGAAAAGGTGCAGCAGCAAACTGCCTTCAGAAGTGCCACGAATACAAACGTGGTTTAAATACCTAGCGAGATGGAATGTCTTGTTCTTTATGGGATCTCCCAGTGCAGGCAGTTGCTGTCGCAAGCATTTTACCGGCACTGACTGTATTGGTTGGTACCCGTGCCTGGGGTGAGGCCTTCAGCTCAGCTTGATCTGTTGTTAACACTGTTTAATATTTATAGAACCGTAGCTTGCAGAGCCCCAATCAGGATTGGGGTCCTTGTGTGCTAGGAACTGTACCAAGACCTAGCAGGATCCTACCCCCAAGAGTTGAGTGGTTTCTCCAGGAAGCCCCACACGTTGCAGCTGTCCTGGTGCAAACGGTGTCATCCTGACTCCAAAAGTGAACCCCGCCCAGGGTGAGACTCGCCTGCTGCAAACTAGTGGTAAAGGTTTTTCACTTTGTCATCCCCTCCAAGGACTCTGTGATCAGAAAAGCAACCTGCCCCTCGCTTCCCTGTGCTCTAATCCATGCGCACGTGAAATGCCAACAAACGAAACAGGAACCGCAGTGCTAACTCTCTGCAGGGTCGGCTCTGGGCTGCCTGACTCGAGCAGGGCTGCTCTGTTACTCTTCCCTCCTCTCCCCCAATGCAAACAATGGAACTTGCCTTAAACATGGCTGCTAAAGTCCCCTGCATTTAATCTGTGCGCCTCTTCCAATAACTCTGGCATAGTGTGGGTGGGGTTGTTGCTATGTCCCCTTTCCTGGGGTGCACTATGTACTTCTCTCTGTGGCTAACGAGGCTTTGCTGGCAGATGGTGCAGGCCGGGGCCTGGCCTCCCTGTTCTGTCTGGGGAGGCGCAGACACTTAGCCCCTCTTTATGCAGTGGCCGGTTATAATCTGGCCTTCGAGTGTCCAGAATCAGTTGTGGTGGCTTCCCTTTCAGAGACCAGGAGCAATCTTCCCGTTCCATTTGCGCGCTCTCTGAGAGAAACTGGCAATGGCAGACCAGCAAATTCATGTGTTCTTCCGCTGCGGTTCCTTTCTCAGTTCAGCACCGTTTCAGGTCGCCCGTGGCTGGAGATCTGAGAGTGGGTGTTTCCAATGCGACTGCTCTGCCTGGGGGTTGATACTCTCACTAGTGCTTATCTGCTTTCGGCAAAGCGAATGAGGCCGATGCGCGACATGCTGTTGTTTTCCACCTGGGTTGGTATTTGAAGACTTTTTCTTGTTTTCTAGAAGGATTAGCAGTGTATTTTCCAGGGTTGTGAACGTGCTTGCGTGTCCCCTGTGCATCTGCTTCACTAGTGCTAAGGGACAGCAAAATCAGTCATATTCTCAGGTTGCACATAAACTGAAGCAGGCCCTTCTTGATCGTGCTAGATCAGTGACAGCAGAAGGGGGAAGGCATCTGTAAATTACAAATCGTCTCCTGGCTTTTTACCTAGAGTCAGTAATACCTGCTGTGCCTACAACTTCAATGGAGAACCAGGAGAGGCAACTCAATCCAATTGCTTTAAAATGGCTATTAGATCTTGTTCCTCCTGGCTCACTGATTGCTTTAATTAGTTTCAGGTTAAATAAATTGTCTCCATATAAATTAATTAGTTTCAGCACATGCTAAATCGCCCAAGCAGCCTGGTGCTGTCGTGTGCTTTGAGCTAGAGCATTAAAGCAAAATTAATCTTAACTGTTAGCTGAGCATGTGGACCCTCCATTGACGGTCACGGGTTCGGCCCACTGGTGAGAGACGATTCACCCTTTGGAACACGGCCCGTTTGTGTGTGCATGCGACGCTCCTGCTGAAGGACGTTAATATGAAAGGAGGGTACTTAGGCTGCAGGCTCTTTGGGGCAAGGATTGTCTGTTGTGTGAACAGCGCCTCGCACGCTGGAGTCTTGCTCCATGACTGGGGCTCCTAGGTAGCACCACGATACAAATCACAAACCACGATGATGATAATTTCCCCTTCTGCATTGCACGTGGACACTGCTACTGTGTAGTTGTGCCTGCAAAACAGAACAGCCCCGCCCCACAAAAACGCCCACAGCTAGTGCACACCTAATGTTGCAGTAGTGGTGAGGTTTGCAACCAGATAGAATATTGTCCCTGTGCCATTACCTCTGGCAGAGGGAGCTACTGTTACTGGTCATTAGCTCAGCAGCTGCCCCAACCCTCCTTAGCCTCTCTCACCTACGCCGTTCGTGCACCTTTTCTTGTTTTCTCCTTCCGTGGGTCTTGCAAACGCACCCACATTTTCATTCATTAACAAGCTGCCAACACAGATGTAGGATACTCAAGGGCTTTAAAGCCAGAGTCATGAAATCTGGCATTTTCCCTGCTTCATCCGAAATAGACGCAGCAGCAGCCATACCGCCGCCCCCAACTTTCCGGCAGACTGACCCAGTTCTCGTGGACAAGGCGCTGCCATGCTAATGGCAGTAGCAGAGGTACAGTGGTGGTGCTAACTTCCTCCTTCCCCTGCTGTCCTGGCTCTACTCTGACAGGGAAATCAATCCTCCCTGGATAAACCCTGGGTTTCTCTTTGGGGTGTTTTCCTTCTGTTCGCTCTGTTCTGACGAGCCAGGAAATAATGGAGATGCTTGAGGAGCTTGCTCATAGCGCTTGAGCCTCCTTGTACCTCAGGCAGCCACGTCTCCCTTGAAGTCTCTCTTCTGATGCCATCCTCGAGAAGAGGCAGGAGATGCCCAGCAGATGACAGCATTTCAGTGCTGGGGAGTGCACAGCACCCTGGTGCTGCAAACTGTGGGTGCAACAGACAGTCTGTGAAGAAGCTGTGTCTGCAGACAGTTGCTGGGTAAATAGCATGTGCATGGGGAGGTGGGATTAGAGCCCTTCTCCACACAGCTTTCTCCCATTGTAGTTACAGAAGAACGCGGTTAGCTAGCAGTCCTCGCTGGTGCTGTGTTCTCTCTGTGGGCCCCACCACCAGAGCGCACCATCGTCCGCTCATACACAGAAAAGAGGCGTTTGCAATGTCCATGAGCTGTGGGTCTGTTTCCCTCGTGTCCACTTTTCAACCCTCCCCCCCGAGCCAGTGCACTTGGAAATGCTGGACTGCACGTTCACACCTGTGTTCTGAGCCAGCGACTGCAGCAGCTCTCATTTTCAGAAAATAGAAATGACCGCGCGTCCCAATGCAAATGGAATAAAAATGGGATGATTTCATGTGCACAGAAATCCGAAAATTCGATGCTGAGCTCCCACGTCTTGTGTAATCGGGCCATGTCGTACATGTCTACTAAGGCATTAAAGTTAGCAGCATATCCAGGAACATAAAATACCACATATGTGCAAGGGCACCGGAACTTCCTGACCCTGGCTCATGAAAAACCTCAACCAACTTATTGCATGAACATCACTTTTTTCTTTTCTTCTTTTTTGCATTTGATGGAATTTAATTGGAAATAGCTTGGACAATGGCCACGCACAAGGCTCAGGCCATAGAGTTACTGGAACATAATGCTGAACATATGTTTGATTAAAGAGAGATGCTGGAGCAGTAATAAAGTTAACGAACAAGGTTTGGTATTCTAATTTAACTGGCAGTCTTCAGATTTGTTGTGAAGCCAGATTTGATTTTTTGTTGGCATCTGAATGGGTTTTTCTTAGAAGCTTTTGATTTGTCAATTTAATTATGAGCTGAGTTAATCCATGTATCAGATTTAATTCTTAAGGCTTTAATTAATGAGCTAATGTGTGAAAAGCTGTGAAGAGATCCAGAGCCCTGAATTCTGGGTCTTCTGTGCCGTCGCTTCTTACATCTTTCATTAGAGGCAGATTTGGTTACGTAAAGAGCAATCTACATGTATCTGTCACTCTCTAAAGCACCTGTTGCTGGGGTGTTTAGGCACTATGTATGCAGGTAGCAGTGCTATATATCGCACCGAGTTTGGTTTATTGCTAATGTGAGTATTTTGTGGATTTATAGAGTTAGATTAGCCAATTAAAACCCTTAAAACTAAATTTCGGAGAACAGCATTTAAAAATGGTCTGGCAGTTGTGATGGGAATTGGAGCCGCTCAGCACCAAAGGAATTGTTGGGTGCCTTCAGTAGAAGCTGGTTCCAAAGTACAGATCTTTGGGGTGAAGTGGGGACACACAGGGGCTGCTGCGGTGGACGGAGGAAAAGGACCAGTTCCCTGGCTGTGGCACGGTGGGCCATACACTGCTGCTCCGTTCTGGAGATGGTCTCTTCCCCACAACTTGCTGGGAGAATGGGATGTGGGTTTTTTTTTGTTTTTTGTTTTGTTTTTTGTTTTTTTTTTAAACTAAGACTGCTTTCTGTACCGTGCCTCTGATTGTCCGGCAGGAGGAGCCGATTCCCTAGCATGCTCCCACGCCCTGCTGTCTAAGTACAGAGCGTGCTCGGCAGGGATCCCCTCTGTCCATGCAGACGTACACATAACTCCTTACCTAGTATCTATACATACATCTCACAATGGTATAAATGACCCTGGCTGTCATATGAGACCTCACATGACAGTCATGTGACTTCACATGGCATTCTTTGGTAAAGAGGTATATACCTACCAGAATCAGGACATTCCTGTAATCCACCTGGCCAGTTGGCAGTGAGGGGTTCTTGGGTCACACACTACCATACTGTTTGCTGCCCAACATTGTGTATGTTCGATCTCTTTCCCCATCTGTGTCTGTCTTGTCTATTTATATTGTAAGCTGTTTGGGTCAGGGACTCCCTGACTCTGTACAGCTGCTAGCACAAAGGGCCCCATTCAATGGGAGCTACCCTAATACAAACAAGACTGATCATCCAAACTAGGCTGAAGTCCTGTTTCTGATTTGGGATGCCAGCCTGCCTGTTGTGCTGTGTGTACCATAGCGTGCATCTCAGATATTGCACCTCAGTCTGCATCATTGATCAAAGCAACTGTGTGCCTGAGGGCAGAAACTGACCCTGGAAACTGTGTGCGTCCATCCTAAACAGGAACAGAGGCATGTGCTGGTATAAAAATGCATGGCACGTGGCATTCCAGCAGGTTAATACGTCTGAGGTTAGTCCCAGTGCAATAGCTGTGAATGGCCTGGTATCCTAAGAGGTTCCTTCATTTCGTTTCATGTAGGAATTCAATTTTAAAGTCAATGAAAATAACTTAGCACTGTATGGAGTCCAACATCCATTTCCCTCCACCCCCAGCTCCCCAACTCCCTAATCCATCTTGTTTCTTTCCAGTGCCGCTGCAGACGATGTTCAATGGCCCATCTTTTCCCAGGGTGCTCTCTGCTTTGACATCACAGTGCTTCAAAGGAGCAGGATGGATGGGACTGCAACTCCAGGGAGGGTTTTGTAAATCTAAAGGGGTCCTTTGAATATTCATCCCACAGCTTAACAGCTCCACTGCGCCAAACACCAAAGTGTTTGATGCCTTCGGTTGGGTAGAAATCCTCCCGAGTTGCTGCCCAAGCCTCTGTCTCGCTCCTTAGAAATGCTGAGGCATTGCGGCAGAGCAGAGAATTCTGGGAGTGTGGTTCCCACAATGCGAAATGGCCTCTTGAAAGGCATCCAGCAATTGTCTGGGGCTTCGTGCATCTGCGAGCCCCACATCTAGGCTGCATATCCATAGAGGGGGGCGAGGAGGGAACGGATGGCTCCCACAAGTGTTGGTTGGCAAAGCCGCCTGTAAAAGGCAGCGCCAGATCTTGACCCAAATATAAAAGCATGCAAACTCCTTACCCACTCCAGTCGGCATGTGCAGATTGTCTAGCTGTGGTTACGCTGACTTGCATGGATCTACAAAACCGAAAGCAATGGTGTTTCAAACAGGCTTGCAAAAAAAAGTTTTAAAGAAATTCTACTGCCTGGGGAGTTCAGTTTCTCTGGTTGTGGCAATTCGCATGAATAATAGTAATTAAAAAAAAAAAAAAAAGTCTTTGCATCTCTTCCCCAGACCCGGCCGATTTGCATGAAGAGAATTCTGGGCCCTGTTGTTGTCTCTGCTCTTGAGAGTCTGACCATGACTCTGTTTCTGGAAGATTGAAGCTGGCGAGATGTGGGTGTGCTGGGAGATCTGCATGTTAATCGTAACTGAGTCGGAAACTCCGTTCAGGAGCTGTGGGTATCATCTCTGTAAACAGTTGTAGTGGCACCTGCAAAAACCTACTGATTAGATGTTAGATGCTTGGATGTTTTTAAAAAAGTCTCATTATGAAATACGTGTGTTCGACAAGATATGTTCATTTGCTTGCCGTATTCCATGCAAATGCTTGAGTAATGAGCAATTTTCTTTGCTAATTCTCACCTTTGCAAATTTCCTAAAATTCAGCTGTGTCCCCTGAGCTTTGGAGATGGCTTTAAGTAAACTAAGTGCTCCAAGGGTTGTCGATACAGGGGTCCCAGGTGCTAATCACCACTTAGCAAGAGCGTATGGCTTTGAATGGATTCCCAGGTGGGAAGAAATCCGTGTTCAGCATGTTCACAAATAGGGAAATTGCATGTTTTCAAGTGTGTATGTGTAGTATGATGATAATCCCTTATCTTAATCATACGGAACAGGGCATGGTTTGGCTGAGCCGGCATCTGGGGATCAGAGATGGGGAGTGGAGTTCTCCAGCTCTGCAGTGGCTGGAAGTGCTGCAAGTTGGTGAGAGGTCAGAGTTATGTGGCATATCAGTCCCTGCCTCTCACCAGCCCTACCCCACCATGTGTAAACAGGATAGCTGACCCTGAGGGACCAGGGCTTGGTAGGTGGCGACACTCGGGCTGGATTAGATATACATGCTCTGGGATTTTCTTCCCAGGAGCCAGAAACCAAGATGCCCAGAAAGCACCCGGGGCTACATTTTCAGAAGTGGCCCGTGATTTTAGATGTCTTCATTCTGGGGTAGCCAACTTGGGACAGACAAAAGGGACCTGATCTTCAGAAAGAGCTGAGCACTCACCTTCCAAATATCAGGCCCCTTTAAGGCATCTCAAATTGGGCAACCGAAAGCACTGGTCACTTTTTCAACTGTGGGGCCCTGGTCATCTTCCTTCAAACCATGTCTAATATGAAGACCCTTAAAGTAGCGTCTGAACGTAGCCGTCTCTTTCCAGTGCCATTGAATAACTGTCCAGTTTTGCCCCAGACGCTGGTCTGTGGCTTTGCAGTAACAGCTAGACAGGACGCCAACCACAGCAGCATTGAAAACAACACGCTCCAGGATGGGGGTGGGATGGATTTTTCTCTATTTCATAAACCTGCAGCAAGCTCTTCTGGGCTCTGTTTCTGTTCTGCCCACAGTAATAACGGCTGCAACATTCTCAGCAGCTAGTGCCCAGTAAATTACACTTAACCCCCCCCCCCCCAAAAAACCTCTGCTTGTGCTAAAAGTTCTGCTTCATTTACCTCTGTTTTAGGGAGGCACCAGACCAGGGGTGGCCAACCTGAGCCTGAGAAGGAGCCAGAATTTGCCAATGTACATTGCCAAAGAGCCACAGTAATACGTCAGCAGCCCCCTATCAGCTTCCCGCCCCACTCCCAGAGTTTCCCACCCACTGGCGCCTCCCCTCCCTCCCTGCACCTCCCTATCAGCTGTTTTGTGGCATGCAGGAGGCTCTGGTGGGGGGGGAGGAGCGAGGGCATGGCAGGTTCAGGGGAGGTGGGGGAAGGGGTGGAGTGGGGGCACAGCCAGGGGTTGAGCAGTGAGCACCCTTCCCCCCCCCCCCCAGCACATTGGAAAGTTGGCGTCTGTAGTCCCAGCCCCGGAGTCGGTGCCTAGACAAGGAGCCGCATATTAACTTCTGAAGAGCCTCCTGTGGCTCCGGAGCCAGAGGTTGGCCACCCCTGCACCAGATGATCAAGGTCCCAGTCCTGCAAAGGGAGCTGCAGGTATTCTCTGTGAATTCTGTCTATTTGGATTCCTTTGCAGGACCTGAGCCTAGGAGCGCAGCCAAGTTTAACTGGCACCCGCCTTTTGCATTGCCCGAACCTCCCAGCCCACTCCTCTGAGCCTCCTGCTCAATCAGGCGGGGGAACCCTCCACCCCCAGCTCATTTGGTGAAGCCATTACAATCCGATTGTGATACCATTTGTAACCATGTGGCTATTTTAAAGGCTGCATGTTGATGATACTGCCCCTAAATGAGAAGCATTTGGACCCAGTCATTAAATTTTTCTCTGCATCTGAGAGGTTCTGATTTTAATTCTCCAGACACCATAATAATTGTTTAATTTATAAGGCACCTCATTTCCCCCTATGGAGGAGCTCAGGCCACTGTCTTATAATTCATGCTTAAAAAGTAAAGAGAGATTTTCAAAAACTCAATAAAATGTTACAGTAAAACCCCTGTCATAAAATTGCAGCTGAAGAAGATAAATAGGGAGGGTTCTTGGATAATTTCTGCTGCGAGTTATTGTATCCCTCTGGTATTGTACTACAGCTACATAAGATTAAAAGTGTGTCCTAAAATGCATCCAAGAGCTGCAGTATCTACTGGACATTTCATGTTGCAATATGTTCTAAACACAACTGCTTTATCTGTGGAGGCTTAAAACCTGTTAAAGGCCAATGGTGCCTTTTTGAGGCTCCCCTGAGCATGGAATTAACTTGTGTTTAAAAAAGGTAGACAATAACTCTGTGTGTCTGGTTACTGGGGCTAGGTAACAGAAGCTTTTGCACGTTTAATCGAGTGGAGAAATTGGTTTTTTGCCCCAGAATGCAGCGGCCATGTTACAAATATTCTTCAATGATCAGCCGAGCAAGTGCATCTCTGTCACCTGTGTTAACAAAAATAAAAACTACGTTATCTGATGCTCTCGTTATTTATGAAAGTTAGTCAAGTCACACGATTCCCACCCAAGCTAGGTAGGAGATGCTGTACCTATTCTTCAAATGAGGAAGCTCAAGCACAGAGGTTGTGTGATCATGCATTAGTTAGAGCAGTGGTTTTCAACCTTTTTTCATTTGCAGGCCTCAAAAAAATTTTGAATGAGGGTGCAGACCCCTTTGGAAATCTTAGACATAGTCTGTGGACCCTCGGAGGTCCACAGACCACAGGTTGAAAATCACGGAGTTAGCGTAAGAGGCAGAACTGAGGGTATAATGCAGGAGTCCTGATAGCCCAATTGCCTGTATTGACACTGCCCGGTTGTTCGTCCCACATACCAGTTTCAGAAGAGTGCGCGGCTCCCTTTGCATTGTGATCCATCTGTGGAAATGTCCTGGTGTCTCCTCAATAGAGCAGAGTCTTCACACCTTGCACAGAATCTCAGCTCAGACGCTCTGCAGATGTTCTGGGCTTTTTTCCCCTCTCCTAATTGGAAATACCCGCTTACCAGGAGAGTTGCAAAAACAGATGCAACAAAAAAGTGTTTGGGGCTAGCTCCTGGCTTTTGCACAAGCTGGGGCATGGGCACATGGTGGGGCCATGTTGCAGAAGGGATTGCTGGATTCTCTTCTGGGATCTCCAGAGAGACGTGCACTCTGCAAGCAGTGTAGAGTCAGCACCGGCTGGTGTGGAGCCCGAACATGTCCTCATTTTGGGGGGCTGGCATCTGCTGGGGTGCAAGCGGAGGTCAGTGCTTGGATTGTGGCGGGGCACTTGTATCATGTCACTCTCTGCTGAGCAGGGCGAGCTGCCACCTTGGCATTTCAGAACTTCGACGCCATTAAAGCTACATGGACTAGGAGGGCAGGATCCTCTCCACTGGCTTCTGAGTGGCACCAGGACAAGACTGTGCTACATTGCTCCATGATGAGCTTTCTGGCCTGGCTTCTTCCATTCATGGCATGCCCTCGCACACGCCCGACTTAATCATAACGTCCATAAAAGAAAGGAGCAAGAGTACCACGAATGACCCTTCCGGGGAAGGGGCACTTGTATAGGATTTTATTGTCAGGAAGTGCTTAACAAAATATGCATTATTGACTTGCAGCTGCTGAGCCCAGCCTCTGCGATTTCCCAGTAGTTCTAGCACGACCCTCTCCTCTAATTTCCACGTCCGTGTGGTGTCAGCGGCGTGGGAATGGGATCTTGGTGAGTCATGGAAGCCCACAGTCGTTCCACCCCACCCTGCGAGTGCTACGTCCCTGCCCTCCAGTCTCTCTTCTCTGCTGCCTGCCCGCCCAGATTGACACAGGACCTGGCGTTTGCAGGATTGTGCTGTATCCTGCTAGACCATCTGGAAGGAATCCGAGAGTTCCCATGCAACAGGCAGTCCTTATGACGCCGCGACGGGTCCTCGTGTCACTCTGCAGTGTCGTGAAAGTCCACTCTTGCCCTGGGCTGCACTGGAACCAGTAGCGGTGAAGGGCTTTGTGTCCTGTGGCCACTCCCGCTTCTCTCGGTACATGACTGGCCCTCATCTGAGAGCCTGTCACTCTGTGCTCCAGTCTGCTCTGAACTGGACCTATTGCCCGAGAGTCCCGTTGCCATCCTGTCCTGTTGCTGTTTATCTGGCAGAGGCCACGCTGCTGTAGCCAGACCAGCTTGGTTTCACCATTCAGTATTCTAGGAGACCCCCACAGTGTGAGGTCCCCCGGTACCCAAGGCGTGGGGGAGGAGAAATGAGAGAGTACACTATTCCCAGTAGCGAGAGGTGAACTAGCTGTTAACAGGGGAAGGAGAGGGCGCCAGGAATGAAGGAAGAATGAAAGGGAGATGTGATTGCTTCAGAAACCATTTGCAAAGCTGCTTCAATTTTAGATGCAGCCTCTCTGGATTTCCATTCTGAAATGTCATTTTGCCAATGTGAACGAGAATTCTGCCTGCAGAAGGGGCTCTGAGCGTCTCAGGAAATGTACGAGGAAGCGGGAGAGAAAACAAAGTCGGATTAACCGTTAAGGGATGAGGGATTGTGCCCGTGAAGTTGTGTTTGAAGGCGGATTAGATTAAAAAGCAGCTGCCTTGATAATGAAGCGGCATTAGCTCTCACGCCACGTCAGTTGCCAGGACCCCAATCCCGGATTACTAGCCCACTCTACATACAGATTGTAATGTCCGAACTAAGATGAGCAACGCCAGTTATAAAGGGCATGGAATGGTGCTTCCATCGGCTCTAGACACGGTTGGCAGAGTCCACAGTCCCTGTGTGTTCCCGGCCGGGAAACAGTTCTGGATCCAGCCCTGGATCCAGGGCCCACAGTAACGCCTCTCTACAGAAACGGAGCTGCGCTGTTGGAATGGGAAACCCAGAAACCTAAAGTGCCGGGGTGTAATCCTGGCCCCCCTGATGTCAATGGCAAAGCTCCCATTGACTTCACCCCACCCGCCTCTGATGTAGCAAATAAAAGAAACCAGCATGTGGGGGGATGAGGTGCCCCAGCTCTGACAGATGCTGGGAAAGGAAAGAGCTCCCAGAAGGGCCGATAGACTGGGTGGACCTCCCAGCAGAGGTGTGGGGGACCGAGAGGGAGAGGAAAGTGTCCCTTTGCCAGAGCTGAGTCTGCACAGAGAGGCCCCTCGGTCTCGGAAGGTGGCCGCTGATTAGCGATGCGGTGCCTAATCTAGCATTGCTAAAAAGCAAAGTCACACCACGTGCAGGCTGACTGGTCTCCTCTTACCGAAAACACCCGCTGCGGTATTGTACCGGCAGAGCGCACAGACCCGGCGCTGGAGAGCGCTGCGGTATTTTTCCTTATAAGGGTGAAAACAGACTCCCCTGGCAGTGCGGTTGCACGCCAAGACAGGCTGCACTGAACTCCGAACTCCTCTGTGCCTCAAGTAACCACTCTCAAGCCGTACCGAGCTCGCAGGGCAGGGGTGCCCGACGTGGAGGTCTGATCCTGCAGCAGTGGGTGCGAGGCGGGAAGTTCGGACATGTGCCCAGCCATCCCCACAGTGGGAGGGTGTCAGAGCCCATGGTGCAGTTTGGTTGTGGCTCAGGAGGATTTGTCCCCATGTAGGGGAAGGTGCTAAGAGTGCTTGCAGTAGGTGGTGGTTCCCATGGGAGAAGTGTGCACCCTGTGTGTTTTGCAGAGCAGACGTTACCTAGGACAATGCACAGCTCTGCCCTGTGCATGTCTTTCCCCAGCGATGCCGTCACACAGACAGTGCCTCTGTTTATTGCACCCAAATACCATTTCATGGCTTGAGACCTTAATGCCGTTACGTCACGGCACTCGGAGTGCTTATCCCAACTCTTCTCCAGGCTGCTAATTGTATCGGGGGGGGGGGGGGAATTCAGTCTTGGCAGCAGTGCTCTTCCTTGTTCAAGTTCTGTGAGGCTAACAGCAATGAAATCAAATCTAACCCCTCCCTTCGGTGCTTTAGCTGCCAGGCAGGTGAGGCCACAGCACCCAGCTTTGAGAGCCATCATCTCCCAAAGGCAGCAGTGCAAGGTTCATCCCCAGAGTCGCTCCAGGCAAAGCACTGGAGGGACCACTCCTGCACTGGCCAGGAAGATGGGCTAGTTGTGAATGATCTGCTAGGATTCCCCTTTGTAATTTTGGTTTTAGTGGAGAATCTTTTATCCTGCTGGCTGGGCAATGAGACTGGTAATTCACTGGCCTTGCAGAGGGTGGAGATAAGTCTTTGTCGCTTTCTCGTGTTGCTCAAGACTCCAGTACAAAGGGCCCCAGTATATGACAGGTGCAGACTTCTATCATCTCCTCCAAAGGCAGGTTAACGGTGGCACATGGATATCGATCTCTCCAGAGCTCATCTATGATCTAGAGTCCCATTAGATCTAGAGCAGGGCTGACTGGGGTCTGGATTTGGGTTGAAACTTCTGGTCAGACCCGGCAATGTACAGAAGTGTAGTCATTAGGGTAGAACACAGAGCAGATGGCCCTAGGAAGGTGGAGATGCTTATAGGGGAACTGAGATGTCAACGTGACAGAGGGAAAAACAGGAATCCAGCCCTGCTTACCCCAGGGCAGAGCTCACCATAGTGAAAACCATAGGCAGGCAGGCTATAAGGATTCACTCTGGAGATATCACCGCTGAGTGCACACCTTGGCAAGGGGCGTCTGGGATGGTGATAACCTAGGCAAATCAAAGAAACCTAAAGTCTGACAGAGGTGCCAATCAGGTCTGCAGGGAACACTTGCGTGGAAGGAAGGGGCATTGTCTGGTATGCTGCCAGGCATATTTTCCTTCTTCCCTGTAATGACATGGGTCATACCGCTCTGAATGACTCTTTGCAGAGTGACAGATGACGTGTTATGCAGGCGGCTTATTGTTTCTTTGGTTTTAGTATGATATTTCCCCTTGTTCTCAATTAGTCTTGTTTTTCTACAGCCCATGTGGCAGTGGCCTCTGGTTTGGGAGCTTCACCAAAAATGTCTCCTTTAATCTCTAGGGATAGGCAGTGAGGAAAGGTGGCCTGACACCTGTCTCACTTGGGATTCTCGGGCCAGAAGGCCATGGTCGGGAAATTTGGTCTGTGCACATACACAGTTATGCTGATTTTAACCTGATTTAGGTAAACTGATTTCAAATCCCATGGGGATATTCTTAAATTGATTTAACCCTGGTTTATGTTGGTTTAGTTTGCTTTGGTAAATTTCCAGAGCTCTAACCAGTTTGAAAGAGATATAAGCGCATCCCTGAGGGCTTACACCTGTTGAACAAAATCAGTTCTTAAACCAGTTTTAGTTTAACTGGTGCAATTCCAGTGTGCCGGCAAGGCCTTAAAGGGCCTTTCCCAGAAGGTGCTTCACTGAGCGATAGTGTGGTCTAGTGGTTGGGGCCCTGGACTGGACCTCAGGAAATCTGGGTTCTGTTTCTCGCTCTGTCATTAAACAGCTGGGTGACCTTGGCAAGTGACACCCCCTCTCCTGGCCTCCAGGCTCCATAATTTTGCGTGATGGTTTCAGTGTTCCAAGGGGGCGGGTGGATCTTGAAAATCACCAAAAAATGTGTGATGTAATTTGTGGACAGCCCCTTTTGTCTGTCTTGCCTATTGAGCCTGGAAGCTGTTCAGGGCAGAGGCTGTCACTTACTATGCGTATGCCCAGCACATAGTGCAATGGGACCCTGATCTCTGTTGGGGGCTCTAGGCTGATACAAACAATGAGTAGTAATAACCGTGGGCCACAGTTCTAATACTACCTAGGAACGCCCGATAACTGGGAGAAGGACACAGTCTGTGGGGCGTAGGGTGGGGCGCTCAGTCTGGATGCCTGTTGCTGCCACATGGCGAGTAAACCCAGGGAGACCGCGGTAAAAGAAGAGTCTGCAAATATTAGTCCTAAAACTCCAATATACTTAACACTGAAAGCCCAGAGGGTCTAATTTTTCATGTCATGGTCCAGTGGCAATAGGCTGCACATGCTGCTCATTGTTCTTTAGGATTATAATTAGGTTTCAGTATTTTTTTCTTCTGTGCAATGTAGGTCAGTGGTAATTAGCGTAAATCCCATCGCTCCTCACTTCCCTTTTAACTAAGCATCTCTGGAAGACAAATGCCGCAATAGGTATGATGCCACCCTTGTAACTCCCAGCTCCTGATCGTGGACCGATGCTTTCCCACTGGTCTCTGCCGGACGGGTCTGTCCTATTTGTCCCGCTGAGATAGACAGGAATGCACTAAGTTCTGCTGACCCGTGTCTCTCATTGATGAATTAAATGTTCAAGCAGTCGAAGCCTGTATTTGGATAGCAGTTTTTGTTCAGCCATCTTGTGAACTGTAATATTCTTATTTTTTTATTATTTTTTACGGGCCATTACGTCTGCATATTAGCCTAGTTAAGTGAGATAAATTGCATTGTCTCCTTCTCCCCGGAAGCTCGTTGGCTTATGTCACGCTAGAATATCCACTTTTTCAGAGCAAACAGGTGCATAGTTTTGCAATCCCAGACTTTTTCTTTACAAATCTAGGCTTACTCCTTGGGCTGCAATTCACCCCCCCCTCCAGGGGGCCTGCACAGCGCTTAAGTGCTGCTTTTGCCTTCAAAATAGGGCTTCAGTGGAACTTTGTGTGCGTAGGGTCCTTAAACAGGGGTGAATTCCATCCTGGGAGAACGGCATCAGAAAACATCCACCCCTGGTGTCACTCCATTGAATTCAGTGGAAGCCCACTAGGGATGAAGTTGTTTTATTGCTCTTAGCTGCAGAAATGGTTTGTAAACACCCAGGGCTCTATTCTCCCCACTTTGTTAAATGCACAAAACTCCCATCAGCATTGGTTGGGGGTCACTTGCTCAAAAGTCAATGGGAAATTGATCCTCCTGATACACACGTAAGGGAAACCAGCCCTTGGTTTTTGGATGCTCTGTGTGTGTGTCATCTTGGAGTTTAAAGACTCGGTGAATTTTGATGCTAGTCTCCTAGTATCTTGAGTCAAACAGTGACACTTTCAATTGGGGTGAACCTGACACAGGAGATTATTTGGACTCCAGGAACGAGACATGATTCTGATGAAAGAAACATCATGAATCTAGGTGTCCAGGGGGGAGGGGAGGAGAGTGTATTTTAGATTTTTGGAGCTGTTCCCTTTGGATACAGGGTTAAATCTTTCTGGGGGGAGGAAGGGTGGGATTTGTGTCATGCTTAGTTTTCTTTCTTAACGTAAAACAGTAAGTCCCTGTGTTTAGCAGCCCGAAATCACTTGCCGCTCCAGCGCTGGAGTAATTATCCTTGTCATTCTATCTCTGTGGCAGTTTATTTCAGTAATTCAGTTTTTGTGACTATTGAGGTTTCCAGCACAACCCAGAGAGCTGCGCGCTCCACCAGCGCCGATCTGTGTCTGCAGCATGGAGTTGCTTAGGGAACGTGCGCTCACTTGCCAGTTTCAATCGTCTTGATTTGTATGGTGTCTCTTGGCCGAGATTCTCTCCCAGCCCCCAATTGATTTCTCCCCCCCACCCCTTCTGAGCCTGGAATGACGTTGTGTGCGGTTATTAAATTGATGGCCCGTCCTCAGAGAGCAGGCCCGAGGATGGAGAGCTTGTCTGGAAGTGGCCTGTGCTGGAGAGGAGCCAAAGAACAGCGCTCTGCTAGATTGGCGCTCAGCAAGCTGCACTGTATCAAATCATGAAAAGCTCCCAACACAGAGCTGGGCAGGCAACGCGTTTGTCTCATCTCTGCGTCTCCTGGAACACCGAAGCTCCGCTGAACAGCCAACAAATGGGAGTGGCGTTTGATCACCACTGATCTGGGGATGGATTCAAACCAGAGACCTACAGGTGAAAGGCCCTATCAGGCCTCCTATTGTACAACAGGCTTTAGGGCCAATTTCTATGTCCCCGCCTCCTTATCCAAACTCCAGAGTAAGGCACATGATGGCCAAGAACTCATCAAGTTCGGAGAGGGATTGGACCGTTCCAGGGACAAAGTCAGAGGCTGTGCTGGCCTGTTAAGAGAGTTTGGGCTGAGACTCACCTATGCCAGGGCTAGCCCACCCCCTGACCTCCCAGGTGAAGGGGGTGAGTCCAGGGCTCATGTGAGGGGAGCATGTGGCTCAGAACCCAGCCAGCTGGGAGACACTGAGGGCCGTTTGAGCTCTGAGACGGACTCAGAGGAGCAGGAGAGCTGGGGGAGCAGCTGACTGCTGGCATCGGCCTGGTAAGTCCCCTGCCCCAGAGAACAGGACGAGCCACAGCTGTTACGCTTAACGCTAATAAGTTTTGAAAGGGGGGTGGGGGATTGTGACAGGGCGGGTTCCCCACTGCCGTCTTCCTGCACAAATGGCTCTAACACCACCTGGCATGTGGAGGCTGCAACTCTACCGGAAACGTGCCCTGCCATAGCTTTCCAGGTGCTCGCTGAGCTCCGAGTATTGTTAGTAAGACGGACACTGTGTTGCCCGTGGAAATGGATTTGAAACGGAGGGCGAAGATGAGGGAAGAGTCAGAGGCCATCCAGTTTGTCTTGCAAATTGTCCCTCTTGCTCATCTTGGTTTTACCTTTTTGCCCCGAGCCACCCTGTCAGGGGCAATGGCTAATGGGCTTACTGCTTACGTGGCCTGAGATGCTGGTCCTGGTTGATCTCTGGGTGATTAATAAACAATGCCACAGTTTTGCACATACGTCCTGCTGCTTTCTCCGCAGCTGGGCTGACGGCTGCTCCCCAGCTCCATTCCAGGCGGCAGAGTTTGTGAAGCGCTGTGGAAGAAACTTTAATTTTCCTGATGTAGCCCTGCTCGTTTAAACCAGGCGGAAATCTGTCCGGCTTCTCCTCTGGAGTGGCTGGCCTGCTGGGGAATAGCTTCAGAGCTCATGCTTGCTTTGAACGGAGATGAGAGAAGATTCCCAAGAGAACCGAAGAAGCCTCTGCATTTATCCGATCAAATTACAATGTGAGGAATTCTGGGTTTGACTGCCTGAAATTACTGTCTGGATGCAGCATGTTCACTCCCAGCCCGAACCTGTTATGTTGCGGTGTGCTTATTCCATGGCTGCGGTGGCTGCATTCAAGGGGAGAGTGGAGAAATTCCCTTGGATACAGTTTAGAAACGCTTTGGGATCTTTGGGGATGATAAATATTAAATTACCTAGAGATTTATATGGCCCATCCCCCCCGAACAAGTATCTGAGCACTTCACACATGTCAATAGCTCCCAACACCCCTGTGAGCTAAGGAAGGGCTGTTTGCCCCATTTCAGGCACAGGAAGATGATGTAACTTGCCCAAGGGGACACAGGGAATTTATGACAGAGCTGGGAATTGAGCCCAGATCTCCTGAGTCCCCGTGGGATGCTGCAACCCCAAACCCTGCCTCCACCTATTGTGCCTTCACTTTCCTGCCCACCTGAGTTTTATTGATCTTGTACCAGGTCCATCTCTGGAGAATATTAACAAAGCTGTAACCCTATTGCTTCAGTTATAAACTTCCCTGCATCCCAAGCGCCCCCGGAGAGCAGGCTCTGAAATAACCAGAGCCATCCCAGATGGAATATTGGGCACATTCACCCACCAAGACAGAAGAACGAAGAAAGCAAAAACCAACGCTGGTGAAATTGGAATTGCCACCGGAATGAAACGCACGTGTCGGATTTTGTGACTCCCAGACGCAGTACCTGCTGGAATGGTAGACAGCTCCTTTTCCCAGCTAGCAGGAGCAGTGGGAGCTCTCTGATGAAGTTAGCTCTCAGCTCTAACATTGAATTGAGGGTCTGAGAGGTGCCAGTGCTTTGGTTAGGAACATGCTGATTTTCTGACAGCTCTTCATTAACTATGGGGGGGCAGAGGGGGAGGGGAGAGAGCCTGTCATTGGTTCCTCCTCCGAAATGAAAGCCTGGTGCAAACCACTTCTCGCTCCATCCTGTTCGTTCCCATCATGGAAACGTCCCCTGGGCGCTTAGCCTTCCATCTATATTTAAGAGGTTCAGTAGGAAAGTGATTGAACAGGCCGTAGACTCTGAGTCGTTCTTTCATTTCTCAAGTGATAAATATGATTGATGAGCAGCAGAGCGCAGGGGTTGGCAGGGCTGGTTGGCTGCAGATTTCGGAGTGTCTGATACTTCATGGTCTCAGTACCAAGCCTGCTCCGCCCAGGTCCTCTTCTGAAAGTGCATGCCCCTCACGTAAGGGGCTCTTCTGGGACCCATTCATTTTTTTCTGCTGTGTGGGGTTTTTTCACCGTAAAGTAGGCCTGTTGCGGGTACGTGCTGGGAGCGACAGGAGCTCTGAGCCCTGGAGGGGAAGGAGGCGCGGAAACGAATGGCATCAAAATCTAGTTGCTGATTAAGGAATGTCCAATTTAAAACCCTGTCTGCAAAGACGAGCATGTGAGTTGGGGAAGGGGGGGCAATGGGCAGACTTAGTTTACACTAGTGGGGCAGCACCTTAGCCTGACGCCCGTATTCACTTTGAGAGCAGCCCTGCACTTTCCCCCCGAATTCTTGTGAGGCACAAGGTAGATTTTTCTAGCTGCATCGGACATGCACGTTGATTGGTGCCAGTCGTACTTCAGATACTTACCACCAGCTGCAGTCAATAATTTCCACTTGCCATTTATGTTTGAGTTCCCCGACGTACATCTGGCATGATCCCAGCGTGTCTCTAGAGCCACCGAGGTTGGAAAGCATCGAAGGGTTCTGCGCAGTGCCCTGTAATCACAGGACGCGTGTCATGCAGACTATGCCTCCCTGACCTGCACAGATAATGCACTAGGAAGGAGCTGCCGGTGTCTGAGTCATGGATAAAAGGTACAGATAAGTTGTTGGTTCCTCCCCAGTTCCTCTTCCTTGGAGAGGAAGCTGTCGGCTGCATTGACTGAGTGGTCTGTACTGCAGTGTAGAGTGCAGGCCCAGTGACTTCTTAGGGGGTGTGAAAATGGCCTGAGCATCACTTTTACTGCCTTCCAAGTCTTACTCCTGTGCCACGAGAGAGCCGAGATGCGAAGTCAGTACAACCTGCCCTGCACGCTTTTTAGATCCTTGATGGCTTGGCTGAAATCAGCGCTACAACGACACGGCGCACAGACAGAAAATCTGGCAGCTTTTCAGCTGGGGAGGTGCTGAGCTCCCTGCTGTTCTGGGGGTCCCTAGTGTGATCTGTGACAGATGGACAGCTTCCTTGCTTGTACTTTCTTTAAAGTTTTCCTACCAGTCCCGGCTTTGACAGGACAACTCCCCAGTGGATTACCTGAACTCGCATCCTGCCAAGTGCCGCGGGCTCGCCTGTTGTGATGTGACACGTTAGGGCTGCATTGGGTACTGCACAGACTCTGTGCTGTAATAGAGAGAGTCCTCCCTTTCCTATTTGTCTCCGAGTTCTTGTTGGCCTGTTCCTCGCTGCCGACCTGCTTTGCTTGCTGGTGTCTGCGCACGATGCATGTTTAACTCCGAGTCTCCTCTGCCCAAGTCACCAACCACATGGCTTTTGCTCATCACTTGCTCCAGCTTCCCTGCAACAATACAACCGCCTGGGGCAACACTTATATGTGTATCCTCACAATAAAGACGCAGATGGTTTTAGCTCGGTTCCCTTGTGTTTCTAGTATTGGTGATCTGTGTCCAGGCAGGCAGGCGGATGAAATCCCGACCAGCCTTCTGTAGAAATCAGTCTGGAGCGCTGCAGCTTGCGGTAGGCCATCGAATGCAGTGCCTGCCTGAATGGGCCAGATATCCTGACGATGGGTGAGCTCAAGCCACCCAAACCATCTGCACTCTCTAGTCTCTTGTGACAATTCTGTTTGAAAAGGTGATCACCGGACAGGACTGGAAGTTGAGACACGACTTCCACGGCTGGCTTTGCTGCCAGTTCCATCATTCCTCGCTGCCTCAGTTCCCCATCTGCATCGAGGGAACACTGCCTGCCTCACAACAGCGCTCTGGGGCTGAATTAATTCATGTCCGTAGGACGCTGTGAGATCTCCAGAGGGAAGGCACGAAGGAAGTGCAAAGGGTGTTGATTTGATGATGATTGTTACATTTCTCATTTATTAGTGCAAAAACATAAATAATTCACGCTTCCTTCTTCCAAGCTTGCTATGTCACAACACCTCTGTGATCATTCCTCTGAGTGTCTTCAGATTTAGTTTTTTAGCTGTGAGATTTTATAGTGAAATCTGCTTCATGGCTGTCTGATATTTATCTACACAGCACTAGCCAGTCTAGTATGGCAGCATACCAGGACCAACCAAGCAGGTGACCCCAGTGTACCAGGCGCTGGACAAAACCAGATTGTAGATGGTCCTCACCCCATAGGGCTTCCAATCTACATAGACGAGACAGACGCAGGGTGGGGGATGGGGCATCACACACACAAATCTTCTCACTGTTCCTAATGACTTTTTTAATGTGTGTTTTCATAAAGTGTTTCCTCTATCAGAAAAATTCACTCCACAACTTCATTAACGGATAGTTAGGGTAATAAACACAGACTCTCAACGCCGCTTAGAGGGAACAGCTAGAAAAAGAGTCTGTCTGGCCTAGAGCATCCTTCCTGTTAGCAATAGAGGCAAAAAAACCGTGCATATTGCCCGCATGGTTGCCTCTCTGTTCCTCCAGGAGTCTAGGGCCTGATCTCTGAGGTTCAGTACAATTAATTCTGGTCTCTCGGCATTGGCAGCACAGGAGGTGTCTGCTCTGTAATGCCCAGAAGGTAAAACGGCGTTCATAGGCGGTGTGCTTATCACTTTTGGGAAGAGCAGGTGTGCAGTGGAGACATTGACTCATCTCGGCCATAGACCCACACCTGAGGCTGCCTTTAAGCTAGATCCAGTTGCTTCAAAAATGTCTTAATTTCAGTAGTTTCGACTCAGTGCCTCTCCCTGCATTTTGTCCAAGTGAGGATGGAGCCAGAGTTAAACTGACAGGAAGTCTTTTCTCCAGGAACCAAGTGTGTGATTTACAGTTTAAATATGCAAATGGCCTTTCCTACAACACAGTGTGGGTTGGTTCTAGGTAGCTCCGTGCCCTGAGAGTCCGATCCCGCCCTCGCTTACACGGCAGCCGGGTGATGGAGTAACTCAGTGGAGTTGCACTGGTGCTGGTGAGCGAGATTTGTCCCGTTGCAGGAATGCTAAAATAAAATGGCCTATCAAGAGGTTGTCAGGAGTTGTTGAACCAATAGAAATGCTGGGTTAGCTGCATATACTTGCAACTAGGAATTATAGGCTTCAGGGAGTTGGGGAGTGTGTCCAGGGATTAGAACTGGGGGACAGGAGACATTTATTCCTTTCCTCACTCTCAATATTAGCCTTGACCTTGAAATGAGGCTGCAATGTGACTTTCAGGGAAGGGGGTTTCTTTTACTATGTGCCTCAGTTTCCCCTTCTCTACAGATAACCGCACGCATCTACAACTGATGCCCTGTCTTCACCGCAGTCTGAAAATAGTGGGGGAACAAGGCTGCTGCTGCTGTTACTACTTATGTTACTGTAGCCTCAGTTGGACTCAGGCATCCACCTTCTAGGCCCCGTCGGAGGCACATAAGAAGAGACAACCCCTGTCCTAAGAGTTGACAATCTAAAGAGACAAGACAGACAAAGTAACGGGTGATGATCCCCCTTGTACAGATGGGGGAATTTGCCAGCGGATTCCACACAGCTGCTGCTGCTGTTTTGTTTACTAAGAACGGGAGAAACAAATTGGCAAGGCAGATATCACTGTCTGGATACTGATGGCAAATGCGGCCCTTTAATACAGCCAATGATTTTCTGCCATCAACAAGCGGTACTTGTTACATCTGAGCGCCCTCTGCACCCTGGCTTGTATTGCTTGCAGGCTTGCATGTCTAGCGAAACCTCCTATAAGAGTGAAAACCCCGTAAACACTGAAAAGTCGGCTAATTAATATCCAGGCAGTTGCCCTGAGACCGTGTGCTTTTTACATTTGAATGCAAGGGTCAATAATTCAAACACTTACCGGCTTCGTTCCAGAGAAATGCACTTTCCTAAAAAGATCTTTGGGGATATTTTTCTTTTTAGATGTTAAACTACCAATAACTGTGTTCAAAGAGAAATGCTCAACGTGAGCATTGCATTTCTCACTGAAGATTTTATACCTTGTATTGCTACAAGTGCACAGCGAATGGCTAGACCGGAAAGAGAATTTAAAACAAAAGACTCTCTCATCGGTTTGCTTAGTTGGGCCCCAATTCAGAATACTTAAGTGCGTTCCCAAACTGGGGCCTGGTGCGTTTGACAGCACTCTGTACATTGTCAGTTTCTGTGTTGGGGATAAAACAGGCTGGTCCCGAGGGGGTCTACCAGTATCCCACCGCAGCAAAACTGAAAGTGACCAGGCAGGGGTGCACACGGGAGAAACGGGAGGTGGGAGCAGGACTGAGCCTGAAAATGTTTGGTGTTGCCACAGCCCTTATCCAAAAGCCCTTTAAAGCATAAACAGGGGAGCGCCTCTTCCTGCTCCTCGGTGCAAACCCCGGTGTTTGCATTTAAAACGAATAGCCTTCACAGCCACCGTCTGAAAGTGATATAGGGAATATTGTTTAAAGGCCCTTGCAATTTGGAGGAAAGCTGTGACTTTGTTGTTACAGCCACTCCAGAAAAAGACTTGGAAAAAAAATTCGTTTTGCGTCCCCTGGAGTCTGGAGATGGTGAGAATTGTTCCTAACAGTTGTGCTTTTAAAATCTGTTATTTTTAAATGCAAACAAAAAATATATCCCAACCTGCAGTGTGTTTCTGCCAAGTACCAATCTCCTGCTGCTGCTGCCGGCTGGCAGAAAGAAAACCAGACCTCTGGAACATATAATCAACTTCACTGTGTGACTGACTGAGTCACTGCGAAAGCTTGCCTCGCTCACACGATCAGTATGCCGGGCTCAACTTCCCCGCAGCACTCAGAATTATATACTTAGGCCCATTTAATAGCAGGGAGTGCAGATATCAAATCACTGACATTAAATGTGCTGTATCGCTCTCACGGTTGTGAGTACATTGATTCCTGAATTATGAGGGACGGTGTGATAAAGATGTAAGTGGATAAGATTAGTGAGTGGGCATTGAGGAACGAAGAGCTATGTCTCACTGATCGCCGTCTTGCCTGGTTCAGAACAATCTTCTGCTTGGATATCACAACCGTGTTTCATGTGTTCTTAGGGTTGGATTCCATCAATCGACAGCAGCGAGAGGTGATGCTGGTTTGGGCTCTGCCTCTCACATGGGGGATGGTGGGTTGAGTCTGACTCCTGGGCTGCGTGAAATCGATAACTTTCTTTTGCTGGGAGTTTGTGGAGAGGGGAGTTTATTCCTGAGAACACGCAAACTTCAATACAGGGACAGAATTCCTAGCTTCTGCTGGTGAGCAGAGCCTTTGATTGGACGTCTCTCCAAAAGATCTGCCCAAGCGAGTTATGGGCTGGAAGCAGGAGTCACTGTTCAGCTTGGAAAAGAGACGACTCGGAGGAGATCTGACAGAGGTTTATAAAATCATGAATGGAGTGGAGAAAGTGAATAAGGAGTAAATACAGCACAAGAAGTGTATGTGTTTTGAAAAGTGCTGCCCCCTGCCCATGGCCTTTGCCAAGATCTGAAGGGACCACGAGGCCTGAAAAAGAATTTTCTCCATAGCCCACTGCCTTGTACTGCCAAGATGGAAAGAGAGGAAGCATGGCCCAATAGTTAGGGCACTAGCCTAGGAGACCAGAGTTCAAGTCCTTACTCTGGCACCAATTTCCTGTGTGCCATTGGGCAAGTCTCTTAGCCTCTCTGCACCTCAGTTCCCCATGTGCACAGTGGGGACAGGAGCACAGCCCTGCCTTGGGGTGTGTTGAGAGGGTAAATACATTAAAGATTTGGATATTATTTTTTAAAGGGGGGGGCTCAGATGGTGGCTTTAATAAAGTGGCCACTGGCTGACCCCATGTGGCTGGACTGTGACCCCCCCCATTCTCATTTGACAGAGCCCTGGGGACAGCCACCGCCTGGTGGGAATATGCGGCATTGAACCTGAGCAGCAACCGTTTTTCCCCTCCACTTATGCAGTTTTTAAGGATTCTTTGAGGCACCTCTAGGGTCGGCGCAGCCACGTCTGGCTTCTCCTGCCAAGTGTAGCTTGTAAGGCTTTAGGCTGCGTGCTGCCCAGTCAGGCATCCATGCAGTGAGAAAATGAGCAGGCCGTTTTTCTTCTGTAACATCAGCCAGCGCATGGATGATGAGGATCATTCTTGGGGGCTTGGAGGGGCTTGTCCATGGGTTCTGTTCCATCTGTGTTAACAGCAGCAAGTTGGCAGCTGATGTGCAGCCACAGGTCTAGCAAGCTGAATTGGACCTGCAGAGAGCGACAGGTGCGATCCCCTTTATTTTCCAGGGGGAAGTGCACGCGCTGTACATTTGACAGGGCCAGGCGGGACGGGATGGATCAACTGACACAGAAAAAAGAACAGGAGTACTTGTGGCACCTTAGAGACTAACAAATTTATTAGAGCATAAGCTTTCGTGGGCTACAGCCCACTTCTTCGGATGCATATAGAGTGAAACATATATTGAGGAGATATATATATATATATATATACACATACATACAGAGAGCATGAACAACAGAAAAACCTCAAAAACAGACTCCAACGAGAGACTGCTGAGCTGGAATTGATATGCAAACTAGACACAATCAACTCAGGATTGAATAAGGACTGGGAATGGCTGAGCCATTACAAACATTGAATCTATCTCCCCTTGTAAGTATTCTCACACTTCTTATCAAACTGTCTGTACTGAGCTATCTTGATTATCACTTCAAAAGTTTTTTTCTCTGACTTAATTGGCCTCTCAGAGTTGGTAAGACAACTCCCACCTGTTCATGCTCTCTGTATGTGTATGTATATATATCTCCTCAATATATGTTTCACTCTATATGCATCCGAAGAAGTGGGCTGTAGCCCACGAAAGCTTATGCTCTAATAAATGTGTTAGTCTCTAAGGTGCCACAAGTACTCCTGTTCTTTTTGCGGATACAGACTAACACGGCTGCTACTCTGAAACCTGACACAGAAAAGGTTACCTCCGAGACGTACAGAGGAGGAGTTAGGTCCCAGTTCAGCAAAGCACTCAAACACGTGCTGAATCGGGGCCTCAGAGAGACCCTCTGGGATTCGTGAAACTGCTGTCAGAGGAGATGGATGTAGGTAAGACCAAGTGTGTCCCCTCCCCCAGTGTCAGTGAGTCCATGATGGCCCAGGCTGTGCAGAGCAGCTACAGGTAGGGTTGACCCAGATGTCCTGATTTATAGGAACAGTCGCGATATCCAGGGCTTTGCCTTATATGGATGCCTGTTATCCCCCCCCCACTCCCTGCCCTGATTTTTCACTCTTGCTGATGTGACTGGTCACGCTAGCTACAGGGTCCCTGTCACGTTGGCTGGCTCAGACTTGGGCCTCCTTTTGTTGATTCCTTTGTCTCTTTTTGCAAAGTTTGTGTCACTGCTGAATGGAGACGACTGAGCAGAAAGCATTCGATTTGGGGAGGAAGAGTAAGATTCATCCACAGCCCTGCCTAGCAAAGCGGGTTTGACGCCCCCTCCCCCACGCCTCCCTCAGCGCTGGATGATGGCCCTAGAGAGTAAAATTCTTTATCCATAGATCATGTGCGTCTTGAGCAGCAACCGCAGTGCAAGCGGCCTGCAAACGTGCCTCCGCCCTCCCGTGCAGTAAGACCCTTCTCTAGGGATGAGGAGGGGAGTCCGGCCTCTTTGTATGCTCAGTGTGGGCCTCTCAGGTGAGACTGCCAGCAAAGGACCCCCTTGTGCTGATGGCTTTCTGAGTGAGCCATCTGTCTCCTTGGCACTGGTCTGAGATAGCCAGCACGTTTTGCACAGTCCACCAAACAGCCATCAGATGATCATCATTTTAGGCTGCTTCCAAACTGGGCTAAAGTTGAACATGAGCTTCCGATGGAAAAGATGCCAATGCCCAGAGCTGCCCCCGTCCCTGGCACATGGCTCGTACGGGGGTCCTTTTCTGATGCTGAACAGGTCCAGAAGGCGAGAGGGTTGCAGCTGCCTAGAGAGGCTTCTGCTGCGCTCAGGAAAAAATAATGGCAGAGGCAGCAGCAAGCATCCCTCTTCTGAGAAATTATGTTCAAGTGCCAATAAAGATTTTCTTCTCTTCATCGAGCAATTAGGTTTGTGTTGTGGAATATTTAGCTGGAATCAGCTGTCCTTCGTAATTTGTTTATAGCTGTGGTTTTGTTTCGTTACAGATCTGTCTATCGTTTTGTTATTGTTGCAATGACTAAAGTAATTAAAGAGAATACTGGCTGGAACGGATTTAGCAGGGTAATGATTTGTAGGGAGAGAGCCCATTCTTGTCTGGGAACTACATGTTCGTCTGCAAGTAGCTGTGCTAGATTGCAAGTAGTCTGCTCGTGGTTCTCCTGGGACTGACTGACTGTAGGTCACCTTAACTGGCACATTGGTTTTTGTGTATTAGGAGTACGGTAATTCACTAAATACAATGTCTATGCTCTGTACAACTGTGCATTATCATCTCTTGCAGTAGTGCTCATTTAAAAAAAAAAAATCCGTATGGATCCAGACAACAAACTTGCTGCTGATTGTTCCTTCCGGTAAAGGATTTTAAAATAAACAACAATGGTTTGGGTAAAAACGATGCTAAAAAGTAGTGATGGGGCCTAGATGGAAACTCAAATTCAAAAGCCTTTGAAATGTGCGTGGGGTTGTTAGCGTTCAAATTGCTCTGCAGATATAAACTTGCTATAAACGTTGTAATTTTAAAATAAATGGATGTACTAAGACGGGGTGGGAGTTTTGTGTGCGTGCCTGTTTGTGCTTATTCCCGGAATTCATGAGCATGAAATATAAACAGACCAATCTGTAAAGCTCGTCAGGTGTTGATGAAATCCCAAAGCTAGGAAGCTGATCATGTATTGGGTTAACGAACCTCCACGACCCTCCCACTGAATGATTCTCTGAGCAGCTCAGGATTGGGTATTGAGCCCTCTCTTCCTGGGAGTGTTCCATACGTAGACACACTTTGTGTGTTTCATCCTAACTGATCCTGAGCACTTAATGAGTTACTGCCCCTGAAACGCAGCCACCTCGGGGAAAGAGGCAGCAATCAACACATACTCATAAGAAGGGGAGATTTTGGCAAAGGCCATCATAGAAGATTAGGGTTGGAAGGGACCTCAGGAGGTATCTAGTCCAACTCCTGCTCAAAGCAGGACCAATCCCAACTAAATCATCCCAGCCAGGGCTTTGTCAAGCCGGGCCTTAAAAACCTCTAAGGATGGAGATTCCACCACCTCCCTAGGGAACCCATTCCAGTGCTTCACCACCCTCCTAGTGAAATAGTGTTTCCTAATATCCAACCTAGACTTCCCCCACTGCAACTTGAGACCATTACTCCTTGTTCTGTCATCTGCCACCACTGAGAACAGCCGAGCTCCATCCTCTTTGGAACCCCCCCTTCAGGTAGTTGAAGGCTGCTATCAAATCCCCCCCACACACACACACTCTCCTCTTCTGCAGACTAAATAATCCCAGTTCCCTCAGCCTCTCCTCTTAAATCATGTGCCCCAGCCCCCTAATCATTTTCATTGCCCTCTGCTGGACTCTCTCCAACGTGTCCACATCCCTTCTGCAGTGGGGAGCCCAAAACTGGAAGCAATACTCCAGATGGACTGGACTTCCTGGATTTCTTCCTCTCTTAGGAGGGTTCAGATCTGGAATAACTGAGGCTCCTTACCCAGTCAAAGCACAGCTGGGTTGTCCTTTATTAAATAGCTTGCCAGGGTTTTCCTACCGGTTTTGTGCCGTGGTCCATCGATTTCCGCCACTCATCCTCTGAACTGAGCATTGTATTGTCCCCGGCATTGTTCATGGGCTCAGTGAAGCCAGGCCCGGCCCTAGTCATAAGCTTTAACTTGCGCTCCCCTCTGTGCCTGTCTCCTCTGGAGCGGAGGAGAGTATTGGAGCTGCAGCCCTCATGTTCATGGGGGCAACAGCTTTGTTTTGTGCTGTTCTTTGCTGTTCTAATTTCGTGGCTCAGTGGTGCATTAAGAACACACATATCTGGAGGATGTTCCTGGCCAGATTAGATCCGTTCGGCCCTACACGCCTTGACCAGCGGCTGCCCCTTTTAAATCGTTTGATGTTCTATCAACTCATTGCGGTTTGTCAGCAACTAACTCTTGGCACCTAAGATGACATCTCTGTCATGCACAGACTCCAGTTGTCCGTTGCTCTGAAAACACGAGACAATACAGGGTACAGAACAATCCCGTTTCGGCAGGGGAATGCACCGCCTGCCCCATAGATGACCAGATGATCTACTTCTCCAGGGCCAGCCCAGGGCTTCTAGGGAGGATCACGGCGCTAAATGGCTAGTCAGAATGGGTGATAGAAGCTCCCCATCTCTTCGCCTCTGCAGTTGTTGGGCAGTAGCTGAAAGGGGTCTCTGTAAGGGCTTATTTCCTTCTCCTTCCTGATTATTGTTTTGTGGTCGTGCCCAGGACACGATTGCGCTGGGTGCTGTACGAACACAACACCAAACAATCCTGGGCCCAGACAGTTGACAGACTAAGGCTAGGACAAGAGACTCATTGGTTCAAGAACTGCTGCGAGCTCCTGGGGCAAGGCACGGCCGGGCATTGGGGGTGGAGACGACTCGTGGGCTGAGATTTTCAAAGCTGCCTAAAGGGATGTGGGTGCCCAATTTCCATTTAAGTTTGGGTGTCCACTGCCCTGGGAAACGTTGGGAAATTACAGCTGCTAGGTACGTGTCAGGGAGGGAGGGCGAGCCATTTTTAGGGCTTTGTGGCCCAGCCGGAATGAGTTCTCTGTGGATGAGTCCTCTGGAGGTGGGACTGCTTTCTCAGTCAATTGGATGGGATATTTCTTTGTTTGGCTGCCTTGACACACCCGAGCACACGGAAGCCCGGCAGGTCCCGTGCAAACAACAAGCAGGCTTTGCAAGCCGTTTTGAAAGGCCTGCTTTGCTCCAGCCGTAGTCAGGTCTCTCGTTGACTTCAATGAATTCGTGCAGAAAATGCTGGGATTGGAACAGTTTCATGTGACTTTGCCCTTGAATTGATTCCATTTTTAATCAATGGAAAGTACCCGGGGCGGCCTGACACTTGGCTGTCTGCACCGATGGCTGTTTAATTGACTTTGGTTCAAGACTTTTTTTGTGCTTCATGAGAAAAGGCATTTAGAAGTAAAATACATCAGGACCCTACTTTGTCCTGTAGGAGATGGGAGAACAGGGGGCATAACTGGATCTCGGTGCCCTGGTCCTAGACACTTGGTGGTTTAAAGACCACATTTTGCATCTTTGGGGAACTCAGACTTGTCAGGGGGGTTATTTGTGCCTGCTGTGTTCTTAGAAACTCTGCTTGTTATTACTAATTCAAGCCACCCACCTGCATCTAATCTGAGTGGAGTCATCTTTCTCACCTCCTCAGAGACTACGCCCCAGCCCCGTCACTGCCCGCATGCCAGCAAAAAACGGGCTCGATTTATTCAGCCACAGAGTTAGTCTTTTGAAAGGTACTTCAGGTAACTTGGAGGGAATCTTGCTGGAGTTTGAGCTGTCTTGGATGGGGAAGGGTCAAATCTCTATTGATAATGGAAACCCATCACTTCGGAGCTAGCGCTGACCTGTGCGGGTCTGACTGCTGGCTTGGGACCTTTTGTTCTGCAGCTCTTGGTGGCAGGAAGCCCCGAGCGTTTGAAGGCGTGGCCTGTCTGCTGCCAACTTTCTGGCTTTGCCACATGTTCCGCCTCCTGCCTGCCAGCCGGCCTCCACTGCTGCATTTTAATCCTTGCTAGCCTCTGGAGTCTGCACTCAGCTGGCCCCACGGCTCTGACGCATGTACAGGTAGTAATAATGGAGAAAATACTGCAAGGCAGGGACAAGTGAGGCATAGGAGAGATTTAAGGATTTACTTGAGTGCCTATAGCTGCAGTCCTAACACCCATTTCCTTATTCTAACTGCTGCATTCCTCTTTGCCTAGCTGGATAATCTGTGTGTTCTCTAGCCTCCTGCCTGCCTATCTCTGAGCACGTGGACTCTGGTATCGATACTTGAGGTTTTCTGTAGCTCCCCATTGCTCTAGTATCTAAGTGCTGCACAAGTAAATTCAATCCGAACTGGGATCCAGGGGATTGCTGTGCAGAAACTGAGCAAAGCTTGTGCATTGTTGCAGCTGATGCTGTAGCTTGCACAATGCCTCTTTAATTTGGCTGGTGGCAGAGGTGCAGGAGAGCTACTAAAGAGAAGCATGTGCTTTGTAGGCTGATGAAACTGCTATCTTTTCCTCTGGCACCTTGGGATTTTCCTCTGGGTTTAAATGGAAGACGACCATTTCTTAAGAGAAGCCAAATGAGTGGCTTGTGTTTCTTCAGTACACCCTACTCAGAGTGTCTCTGTCCTGCGAAGACCAACCTCCTCTGTGTGGCCGAGTGTTTGTCTGAGAGCCTGAGGCTGCTGAGGATTGCAAGGACTCTGGGAGAGAGTCCGCTGTTTCTAGTGTCCCAAACTCCTGCATGCCGTTCCATGCGCCACCACTGGCCCATCCGTATCTGTCTCCATTTTTGTTTCTAAGCATCATTTTCCCCCCTTCTCCACCACCGCATACTTAATTTATCATCCTCGTTTCAGCAGTACCTTTAATATTTCTAATGCAGTGAAGTATCTCGCTATACTGGGAACGAAGCTGTATTTAACTAGCTAACATAGGAAGGATTAAGTTCCTGTTTCTTGCGGACCCTTGGTTTCTCTTGGTTTGACATGATGCCCGTAGAGGCATCACAGCTGCTCCTTATGTGTGTCCGTGTGATATGTTTCTTGCTCATATTTGGCTGAAAGTTGGGGTTTTTTCCCCTTAGAAATCTCAAGGAATGATAAATTAATCATGATCTCATATGATGGATGTGGTAACGGCTCGAGATTGTATTTATTCTGGCTTGACACTGCAGGCAGCAGAGTTTAAGTGAGCATTTGAGATTTTCATCAGGAAATGTTTGCAGATAGGAACATCTGCGCAGGGTTTGGTGAAGACAAACTGCTGTAGTGAGTTCATGGGAACACAAAGGAAAGCCGATTACCCAGGATACATTATTTTGAATGCAGAACAAAGGAACAGACTTGCTAATCAAGACATGCTGTGATGTTATTGACTCGTTTTTCTGCTCTCACTTTGGGTGAGCGTTCATTTTCTCTTCAGCCCGTGGAACGTTGTGGGGGCCCTGGAAGCTCTGCAGATGGCAAATGAGATGCAGAATATTTTACACCTACAATAGGTCACTGGATGAAGTGCAGCTCAGGGCAGGGACGGAACGTGGCTGTCGCCTCACGTAGCTTCGGTGACCTACATGAAATGGCCTTGGTGGGGATCTGTCCCCTGCTCAGTGAGTCAGAGGTTCAGAATGCCAGGGGGAATTAATTTGCATCTTCCGGTAGGATCAGCTGGGAGGCTAATGGAGAAGGAATTTCCTTTCCACCCCTACAGGAGGGTGAGAATTGAGATGTGGCAAGGATGGGGCAGGGAAGCTTGCACTGCTGCTGCCTGCAGTTACAATCCAAACCTCTGAGGATGTCAGTCTCCAGGGCTGATGCTCAAATGCTTTTGGACTGTGCTAACTTCATGTACCTTTCCAGGAAGGAGAAAGGGCCTGTCTCTTAGAGACCCAAGTTGCGACCATCCTGTTGCTTTCCATTTCCACGTAAAATTTGAAAGTAAAATAAGAAACGGTCTGGTTAGGGAGATATAAAAGCACTGCTCCCTCTTCTGATGTTGAAGCTTTTCTTGTAGCAGATTTCTCAGTGCTCTAGTCTGCAAAGGGCCCCATTTTTCCTCCCTTACGTTGATAGAACCATACGCTTACGGTAAGGCATGGGTTCGGGCAGCGGGATTGGCTTTCACGGGGTACCATGGGTTTGAGCCTGCATTTTAAAACACAGTTTCTGGCTTTGTGGTGCTTCCAGTTTTAGGTATCCAGCGGAAGATACCTTGAGTCTTATTTCCAGGGGAGTTTCCCGAAGGAACCCGGGGAGGGGGGGAATCAGCATTCTGGCAAAAAAGGATTAGCTGATATTTAGGAGACAAGGAGCTGAGCCCAAGGACCGAGTGGATGGGTCTCCTGGCATGTCCCCCCGACTTTATCTTTGCACGCTCATCTCTGGAAGGGCCTCCCACGCTCTCCCATTGCTGTTCCATTGTTGTGTTGCTCTTGCTTCTGGGAACTTGGCCTCCTCCTTCGTTTTAGTCCATTACGTCTTGAAGAATGCCCATGATCATCCGTTCAGAACCGCCCCCATCTTCTCTAAAATTGCTCTTTAGCATTTGCATAGAAACCTCTTCAGCAGCAGCGAGACGTGACGACCCTGCAGTGATGCAAGTCCGTTTTAAGCAGTCAGATTAATCAGTGTGCACCACGCATCCCGGCCTGCATCCTGAGCAGGAAGGGGCTGCTAAGAGCACATCGTGCCTGTGCTCCCACACTCTCCATTCCCTTATCTCTCCATCACTCCTACCTATAAGTCAGGGTCCCGGTCCTGATCTGAAAGGCCTTTAACCAGGTGCTATCCCAATGTGCCTGACCCCGGGAAAAGGGAGATCGATGGCGTTGTGCTGCCCAGTGACCTGCTACCGCATCAGGGATGGACAGTAATGACAAATGGACATGGGCCCAGCCCCCAAAGACATATAACCCTATCCTAGTGTGTCTTACCCCGCCCCTGACCGATACTTGTCGGTATCCTGCACTTTGGCAACTCTTGAATGGTTTGCCTAGCCTGTACAGTCTCTTCTTGGATTGGTTTGCCTGTATTTCAAGTTCTAGCTGATTAACGAGCCCAGACTTCAGAGGTGACGTGTGGGTGGGGGGCATGCAGAGTCACATGCCCCCCTCCCCGATGTGCTGTTTGGCTTGTACCGATAACCGAGCATGCTCACACGGGTTCCCATCACTATCCGCTGGCCCGGGTCATCTCCGCCAGACTGAATGTGACTCTGAATGCCTCGGTGTTTGGTGCAGACTGTGAATGTCAAGGCTGCAGCCTTCAGAAGAGCTTTGTTTGTATCAGTGTGTCTAAAAAGCCATGTGAGACGTCCTTGTAGCCACCCGCGTCTGGCACGTGTTCCTCTTTGTTCTACTCAGACCACAGGCTGAGGTATTCAGAGCAGCTTAAAGGACCCAGGCACTCAACTCCCATTCCTTCAATGGGAATTGTGTCTAAATCCCCTAGTCGGCTTTGAAACTCTCCAACGCAGACTCTGGCCCTGCTCTCTTGTCCGTCCTTCCACTGGAGAGAACAGCGGGAAAGAGCCCTCCTGGAAGGGGTATGTGTGTCTCCCCCCCCCCCCCCCCATGAGAATCCTCTCTCCTGACCCTTCTGGGGGGGCGGGGCTGGATAGGGATGGCACCAACTCTCTCAGGAGAGCCGAGCCATCCAAACGTTGCCTAACTGGACTGAGAGCGGCACTGGCAGCTTTGCAGGAGTCCGCAGACCTCATGCCGTTGGCAAAAAGACTCCAGAGCCTGTTATAGTCGCTCAAACTTGAACATGTGGGTCAGGCTCTCAGCAGTGGCCCCTTGGCTCAAGGCGGAGCATTGCATGCTGGGTGGGGCCTGGACGCGCTGTGCTAAAGGTGTGGGTGGCCACACTGTAGGAATTAGAGCCCGTCACTACGCTATAGGAGCTCGGTCACATGGATGGATAAGCCTCTCTCCCAGGGAAATCTCCAAGGTACACCTGGCATCCTCACGTCAGCAGTAGTGGCAACGCTATCCCAAGCAGACAGTGGCTGATCTGTGTACTCTTAGTTTCCCTCGCTGATAAACCATCTCTCCGGTCCCTCATACCCTGCCCTGTCTTGTGGCACTCAGAGGGAAATGAGAGAATTGCTGCTCATCTGAGACCCCAGCCCCAGGAGCTATTTCCATGTATAAGCAGCCCTCCCAAAACTCACCTTGGCATCTGGATGAAACCTTCCCTGCTTGTACGCAAGTCTATAAGGGGAAAACGTCAGCTCTCATCCCTGCGCAGCCTGCAATGCGAACCTGCGGCAGTAACGCCGCTGTCCCCCATCAGTAATATGTTTAGAATCAATAAATCGTTTTCTCAACCTGCTTTCAGATAACAGAAACTTCTTCACATTCTCCCTGTGTTTTCCATCTCTTTATACTATAAATACCTTGGAGCCCGGGCCGTGTCTTGTACAGGGTTAGCGGTGTGTGTCTAGAAGAGAGATTATGTGTACAGGCAGCTAGTTAATATAAACCGTCTACCAGTGCATAAGTAGCATTGTTTGAGTTCGGAGGTTCAGTAAAGCTGTTGTTACATCTGGCCCATGAGTGTCTTCCTGAGTCCAGCTCCTACAGCTGCAGGCACGCTGCCCCTGCCAGGCAAACTATACTGACCCATCATAAAGCCCTTTCCCCACTCTGATTCCTGAGAAGGGAACACATCAGAGTAGGACAGCATGGAGCAGCCCTTCTCTGCAATCCCCCAGGCACCACTAATAGCTGGAAGAAACTAACTGGACAAAGCGAGTTCATAGGTTCAGTGATACGGTAGGATCTAAGTAAACCGCTTGAGTGATCACAGGAGTCCTGATGCTACACCATCCCCCCACACCGGGGTGAAAGCAAGTTAAAGGACTTACCGGTATGCCGGAGTCAACCGGAAGAGGTGTGGCCTCAACTGGAAGAGGCAGGGCCTTTAAATCAAGATTTAAAGGCCCCGGGGCTCCAGCTGCAGCTGGGAGCCCCAGGACCTTTAAATCACCCCCGAGCTACCAGCTGCAGAGGCGGCTGGGAGCCCCGGGGCTCAGGGGTGATTTAAAGGGCCCAGGGCTCTGGCCACCGCTACCGCAGCGGAGCTCCAGGCCCTTTAAATCGCCGCCCGAGCCCTGCTGATGGAGCCCTGGGGTAGCGGCAGTGGGGCTCGGGCAGCGATTTAAAGGGCCCGGGGCTCCCTGCAGCGGCAGGCTGGGGAAGCCGGTCCGGTCCAGCACAGCGTGCTGGCTCTTGCCGGTACACCGTACTGGACCGTACCGGCTTACTTTCACCTCTGCCCCACACTAACATCTCACTGTATCAGCCCTGCTGTGCCACCCCTGTGTGGAACATCTCCCTTGGGAACTGGTTCCTTTTACTTTAATAGGGTTCAAAACTTTCTCCCAATATCTCCCCAAAACTTTTCCTTCCTTTTTAGCTTCAGGCCAGAGCTCCTATTTTAACCAGCTTCCGAGACTGTGAATCATTCCCTTCCCTCGTTCAGATAGCCGCTTTTCGAAGGTATTTATAAACTGTGAACATACTCCCCTGTGTCTTCTTTAGTAGACTCTATAAATTTAGCTCTCTCATTCACCCCTTCTACATCTTCTGCTCCCAATCCTTTCTCTCGCTTTTCTGCGCAAGTCTGTTTGAAATAGAAGATGAGACACCGCTTCTGCGCTAATTAAAAAATAAATTACCCCACCGGGTCATGTTCTGAGGGGAATGGCGTTAAATGCCCAATGTTGGGGTGCCAGGGTATCTGTTATTCACTCTGTCTCTCCACTCATCATTGGTTAGGGAGACTTTTCTGTGTAGGAGACGCGGAAAATGTGCCATCTTTTCCTTGGCCTGCCCTAGTACTGTGAGATGTTTCCCTGCAATGATAGGTTACTTTAATTGATGTTTTATTTATATGTATGTAAAACGCAGAGAGAGCGAGAGCGAGACTACAGATCAGAAAAGCACAATGAACAATTCAGGGCAGGGGTGTGCAGGCCTGCCTTGGCAAACTGCCAGGAACCGAAACGCTGTGCCTAATAAGCAATTGTGGTAAGTATAATTTACTGAGCTGTATCAAGAATAAACACAAACAGCCCTGTACTTTGCTAACTAGCTTTCAGCATTGCCAGCTCTCTGGATTTTATTGCGAGTCTTGTGATATTTGGTGTTTTTTTCCTTAAAGCCCCAGCTCCTGGAGTCCTGAGGTTACATGAGACTCTGCTTTCATTTAAAGAAAAGGAAGTTTCTAGCCCTCATGGTTGGGAAGAACAGCTCAAAAACTTGATCCCCAAAGGCTCAAAAACTAGAACCAGGGGTGCTGGAACACTGTATAGTGGGGGTGCTGAGAGCCATTGAACCAAACTGTAAACCTTGTCTATGAAGAAACCCCGTCAAACCAGGGGGTGCGGCAGTACCCCCAGCCCCCCTAGTTCCAGCACCTATGAACAGAGCCCCACATTTGTGAAGTCTGCCAGGACACCCCACAGGGTGAAAGGTGTACACAGGCTGAGGGCACAGAGGGCTCTATCTCTGGGTCCCATAGCAGAGGGGCTGCTGATTCTTAGGCTGTGTTATCCATGGCTTCACGAAGTCCTGAGACCTCCTCCTGGCCCTGACAAAGAGAGCCATCCATCTGTTCAGGGGGAGGACACAGGAGGGGGGATTTGCGGTGACCAGGGCCTTTTTCCACTCCTGGGTCAGTGCCTGCATTCGCACTGACTCCTGGACTCCTCAGAGCAATGGGTTCTCTACTCAGACCCCCTTCTGGTTCTCTCGCTTTGACCCTGTGACCTGCAGCTCGGTCCCTGTTTGTTCATGGTTTTTGGTCCCTCTTACTCCATTGATGTCTGAGTTCTGTGGCCCCGCCCTCTCCTCAGGGGCGGACCTTCTGTTGTTTTGGTAGGCTCCTCCCACCAATCCCAACCATCATCAAATAGACTTATACAGCATCTCTCCTCTTCTCAGCTGGGGATAGGGAAAGCTGCAACTCAGGGCAGTGCCTCCTGTAATATCATGGTTCAGGTCTTCCAGGGCTCTTGCCAAGGTCCTCCAGCTAAGAGGGACAAAGGGAGACGTGATCGTATTAATGTGCTGAAACATGGGGAAACACTTCAACCACTACAGGAGTCTCCATAAAGCCTAGAGGAGCAAGGGAGGGCAAAATAGGGGGATGGGTTTTTTTGCTTTGCAGTTCACCATTACAACATGGATACATCCTGGGACTCAGAGAGACTTCACAGCCCATGTAATAGGAAAAGGGGGAGAAGCTGGGGGTGGAATAAAAATCAGACATAAGGAGAAAACGAAAAGGAAGGGAGGACAAAGAGCCCTTTCATATTTGGAGCATATTTGGAACAAAACAATGCCTTGCGCTATGTCCTGTAGAAACCCTCCGACCAGCTCAGTCTGCCCCTGTGGGTTTCCTTGCCTGGCGGGAGCAGTGCACTCATTAGCCGTGTATCGTGTGTTCGGCAGAGAGATGATGGTGAGATATCTGTAAAGGCTCGCCCAGAACCGAGAGGGTTACTCCGATGGGAGGCTTGACCGCTGGGCTCCCAGATGGTGACAGTATATGATGGATTTTAACCGGTCAGCTTCACGTGCTGCAGTTCAGCAGCCTGAAGCCCACAGTACCTGGGGGAATACTTCACATTGAAAGCATTTCACACCGTGTATAAAAATCTGTCCTGACCCTCTGCGCCGGTTCCTGTCACAGTTTGAAACTCATGAACTTTTCAGTCTATTCCCCTTATGGAAAATGACAAGCAATCGGTTTCTGGGGGGCTGACAGTGCCCCTAGGGTCCCAGGGTTCAGCTTACTGCCCCAGTGTGTGGTGTTGCCTGACTAGAGCTGGGTGGCTAAGATTCATTATCAGAACCCTTCACTATTCCATTCCCGTGGACTCCCCTGCAGGCCCAGGCATATTCCCTAGGGCGATTTTTAGAGGCCTAGGAAGAATATATTACTCAAGTTGTTCATTAAATGCCAACCCTCACAGTGGTGAAGCCACACCAGCCTAATTCAGCCTCCTCTACAGAACCAATTATTGCATGAAAATCGTATCACGAGATCTCTGTTTCCTAACTTGGGACGCTAGTGCGTGGGCTGGGCAGTCAGGACTCCTGGGTTCTATTCCCAACCAGAGCTTGTCCCAGCTTTACTATTAGTTTGCTACCCTGGGCAAGTCACCGACTCTCACTGGGTCCCTGCCCATCTGTACAATGGGGATTACAGTTTAGTTATCTACCTCCTAGTGGGGTTGAGGCTTATTAAAAAGTTGTGTGTAAAGCTCTCTGAGATCCTTAGGTTAGAGCTGACACAAATTCACCTGTTGTTTTTATCCTAGAATCAGCGGCTGGACTTCTTAAAGGAGCCTCCAGGAGTTCGGTACCCAAATCCCCATTCTATTCACTGGTGATTGGGGGTCCTTTGAAAATCCTAACTAGAGATGTTAGAGCTGAGGGGGAAAAACCTACTGGGCTTCTAGAGCCTGCTCTAAATCTCAGAGGTCACTGGGGTTTGGTTCAGGCTCCTGGCCAGGGCAGTACTGTGCCCTACATTACTAGTCTGTTTTCCCCCCTAGTGCTTTATCCATTGTTACCCAACCCAAGCAATGGGGCTCTGGGGGGAGAGCGCCCCTCCCCTCACTGAACACATGACGTTTAAAGCATGTCACTAATGCAGCATTAAATTGCTGTGCAGAACCATCAAGTCCTGTGTAATGAGGCTGGTTCCTTGAGCCGGTTCCATCTGTGGGGGATCTCTCTAGGGTTACGCCAGTGCGGGTTTAGGGTCCCTTGTCTCTTTCCCTTCTGTATTCAGGACTGGGCCTAGCTGTAAAAGCAATTCCATCAGAGCAGTAATTAAGACACCTTGAAGTGCTGGCTCTTGTGGGTTTGTGTTTAAATTGCAACCTTAGAAGGTGGAGCATTAGCATGCATGGAACTGCCTAGCTGCTCTTGCGATACTTAGTCAGAAAGAACAAGCAGACAAGACTGATATCTGTGGACAAGCTGCACATGTTGGTTTTTCGGCTGTCCTCGAACCCAAGATGTGTTCCTGGCCACTCGCATGTTAGGTAGACTCTTTCTAACTCAGAAATGCGTCGTGATTGCTTAGAGTTTTTTTAATGACACTGTAATTGTTACTGCTACTAATTTCAGTGGCTCTAGTGGGTAAATTAATTTCTTCCTGGCTCTTTCCCTTGGGGCTTTTTAATGTTTAGGATTTTTTGTTTGTTTGTTCCATCTTTAGAGAGCTACATTTAGCATGTCACATGGCTGGTCACTCCAAAAAGTAACCGGTTCAGAATAGACCCTCCCATCCCACTCTCCTGTCAACGAGATGAGGATGCGTGAGTGTTTGGATAAGCCTCGGAGATAGGGAGTGACTTTCTGGCCCCAGAGAAGTCAATGGGAGTCTTGCCTTTGACTGACTTGGGGCCAGGATTTCACATTGGATGCTTCTTTGAAGCTTAACCCAACCCCTTGAAGATTCCCTCCCTGCCCTCTCTTCCAAACTCAGTCACATCCTCCCCCTTTCCCACAACTTCAGTTTTCTCTCCCTTGCATCCCCAGATCTTTCCCTGACTCCAGCTTTGCTGATATCATGGGTTGGGATCCTTCACTCTCTCCAGCTCTTGAGCGGTCTGTTTTACATCTTTCAGGTTCCAGAGTTTCCTGGGTTTAAAGGTGCCCCAGAATGCAATGCTTCCGCTCCATTCCCACCAGCCCTAGGTCAACCTAGAGCTCCTGTTGTATGCAGAGAACATCTGGCCCAGCCCAGCTTGCTTAGATCCAATGTGATGATGAAATGGACTTCAGCAGAGGCTGGAGACCTCAGGAAGGGAAGTGGGGAGGGAAGAGCGTGAGATGGGGACTCAACTTACGTGAACTTTTCCAAATTACAAACAAAAGCTTGGGTTAAGCTCTAGTCCGGTATTTTCCCTGAACCCCTTCACTCAGCCCTGTTAGTGGGATATGCTGGAAACCCCACTAATTTCCTTCTGGCTGCTTTATGCTTCTTGCCTAGTGGGTCCGTATCTTGACTGGGCTCTCTAATGCTACTGTAAAACAGATAATTAAACAAGACCTAATAGGAACAGGAGGAAAGAAAGAAAAGCTGTGTGTGTGTGTGTGTCTAAGTAATTAGAGCACAGGTAATGAAGTTGTTGGAGCAGAGAATTTAAAATTAAAACAGTTAAAAATCACTTGATCTCCCCTATCAAATCTAAAGCTTTTCATTGACTCCAGGCTTACTCCATAGATATTGTAGGCGACTTACAGTGATTTAACTCTACTATATCTGTGACCTCAATTTAAAAAACACAAAAAAGTCAGCAAATCCAATTCTTCGTAATGGGCATTCTCACGAGTTTCCCCATCAGCTCAGGTCGGGCTTTACACAGAGTCGTTGTTGCAGGTCAGATTGGCCACACGGTAGGAACAGACCTTGGTTTTTACTAATCTGTTCACTTTCCATAACTGATGGATGGATGGACTGTGGGTTATTCCCCAGCTGTGCACTTCAACTACTCTTTGTGATTGGTAACTTAAATCACATGGTATCGTTTCTACTTCCTGATTGGGTGACTGGAACATGTTTTGAACATAATAGCAAACAGAGGCATAGCGAGCGCCCTCTGTACCCTCCGACCGGAGGGGGCCCCGCAAGGAAGGGGGCCCCTAAAAGTGGCAAAATAAATACCGCATTCCAGTTTCTGCATTGTAAGGGGCCCCGCCTGGACATATGTTCGGAGGGGGCCACCGTTCCTAGGGGGCCACGTTCTTTGTTGCTATGGCCCTGATAGCAAATATTCTTCCTTCCACATGAGCAGAGCTGCTCATGTGAAGAGAAATCGGTTCCCACTCATTTGTGCCAAGGGAAACCATTCGTGTGAATGAGCACAAACAGCAAGGTACAGGAATACGGTCAAATCGAATACTCGGGAGCGCTTTTTTACAGTATTTAACCTGCTCTAGGTTTACCTTTCCTCTCCCTGGCTTCCTTGTGTGCTTGCTCAACATCGGCACACTGACCAGGCCCCACGGAGACACTAGTATGGTTTAGTGCATGTCCAGAATGTAATTCGCTACAGCTGCCGTGATTGTTTGCCGTCAGATCCCATTTCCAGTTTACTCTGAGTGCAAAGCAACTGGCCTGGTTGAAAATAAGTCCTGTGGTCACAGGGTCCTTCGCCCGGTGCTCGGTGTTAGGGAAAGGTTCTCCCCTGATTACATAAAGACAAACAGAGATGCCATTTTTGTTTTCCAAGGCTGTTTATGTGTTGGCATCCAGTCAGCACGAATAGCGTTGCAGCATCTCTTGAGCCCCGCGCCGCACCCTGATGGGGAATGGGAGAGTCAGACACCTGGTGTGCACAGTAATGAATTCCCTCATGGACTTGGGTTAGAAGAGACAATTCAGTCAGATGCGTCTCAAACCTGAACCCACCTGGGCAAAGCAAGCAAGAGCAGCAGCTCCTGGTACACTTTTATTCAAGTCCTGGCAGTTTGTTTCGAAGAGAGCTGCGTGAACATTCGGTACGCAGACCTTAGGACTAGATTTTTGATCCCCTCAGTAACCACAGTGAATTCAATTTAGCTCCTTGATTATCCACCAGAATCTGGGAGGCTCAGATGTCTGATATGTTTTAGCCTGCCCCATTAGGGGTCCAGAATGGCCGCAGTAGCTATGCACTGTAACCCTGTAGCGTAGACACAGCCTACAGTAATGGAAGGCATTTTTCCCGTTGCCGTAGGAACTCCGCCTCCCTGAGCGATGGTTGCTAGGTTGATGGAAACATTCTCCCGACACCCTAGCTGCGTCTGCACTGGGCATAGCTACGGTGCCGAGGGGTGTGGATTTTTCATAACCTGGAGTGCTGTAGCTATGTCAACCTAAGTTTTAAGAATAGATCAGGCCTCAGTCTCTTCTGCAGAGCTGGAAACCCTCTGCACTGGCCTGCTGGGAGCTTCAGCGGGTAGGTACATATGCTTGGAGTTTGTGTGATTTCTCTCTTTGCAGCGCAGAGCCCACTTGCTTCTACTTTGCTTTCAGCCACACATACCAACCTAGAGAGTGCACCCCTCAAATGCCTGGGGGAGCCTTGCTTTGGTCCTGTGTTGGGAAGGAGAAATCATTCCAAATGGCTGAGGTTTGGTAGCCTTCCCCAGCTCACGGTTGAGTGTTGCCCTGGCCTTCCGCACGGACAGGCTGAAGTGAAGCCCAGCGATCAGTTTATAATGAGCACCGCTGGCCACTTAATGCAGCAGGTTATTTGCGGCTCACAGTTCATTGGAGAGGCTGTGACAGGGCAAATAATTTTGTATTTTTTTAAAATAAGGGAAAAAAGATACTTTATGGCCTGTGTAGCTTGGATTTATTACAGCCTTCTTTGCCAAGTGCAGAGGAATCCTTGAGGCAGAGCAGGAGGAGCGGCAGTATGGCTGCTGGCTTGGAGGTTAGGAATCCTGGGTTCTATTCCCAGCTCTGCTACTGACCTGCTGGGCAAGTCTTTTCCCCATCTGTGCCTGTGTCCCCTCCCCCCACATGGCCTGTCTAGTTTATTTACAGCCCAAGCCCTTTGGGGTTAGAGGGACCATCTCTCCCTATGCACAGCACCCACACGAGGAGGACCCCATCTCAGCTGGAGCTGCTAGACACTCCCACAATATAGGTAAGAGAAAAACAGAGGCAAGTCTGGGTTAGGGTTCAGAATGAAAAATCTTGCCTAGCCCCTTTGGGCAGTGGAATTCCATGTGCTGGGGGTGTCTCCCCCGTAAACTTTCCCCAAGCAAGCAAACTCAGGTCAACGGAGCTCTGCCTCTTGGTTACCAGGCTCAGCACAGGGGGAGGGACTGGATGACCTCTTGAGGCTCCTTCCAGCCCTATGTTTCTGTGATCAGCTGAGAATCTGGTCCAAGGTCCCCTGCCCCAAAGGATTGCCAGTGCAGGATAAGGCGAGCAGACAGAAAGCCAGGGAGAAGATAAGGGCAAAGAAAGTATGACCGTGTAGTTGCTTTGGGGAGCAGTAAACGTGGTTACGCTGATTTTTACCATAAAAGTTTACAGGACTAGAGTTAATTAGCTTCCTTAAGTGACTTGACTTTTGTGCGTGTGGGCACATGTGCATCTAAAGGTTGGTTCCATGCGGCGATCAAGGCATATCTGAAAAGAGTTCAGTGTTAAATAAAAGTTACCTGCCCTCAAAGAGAGAGAGAGAGAAACGCTTTTATCCTTCTCCCTGGGGAGACGCCTACCGTAATGGGAAGACAAAAGGAATTGCTTGATGTAGCACAGGAAGTTTGGCTTTGAAAAACAAAAGTGAATCCAGTAAGTTACAAATGCTTGACTACCTCCATGAATAAATTTAGGATCTTTGTCTGGGGCTATTCATCAGGAAATAAAAACTGAACTTTCTTTTCCATAACCTGCTGTCTAATGTTCCAGTGAGAAGCAAACTGGTTTTGGATAAATAATTTTCCTCTCTTTAGAGCATGTTTCATCCAAAGTTCTCAAAGTGCTTCACAGACTTTAGTCGAATAAATGCTCACAGCTCCCATGTGAGGTAGGTAAATATTTCCAATCCCTATTTTAAAGGTGTTAAAATGGAGGTTCATTGTCGTTATGGGACATGCCGAGGGACACACGGAGCCAGTGGCAAAGTTTGGGACATGTCCCTGGAGTCCTGGTTACCAGTCTGCTGTGCTAACTACTAGATGTTGCTTCATCATAGACCTGAACTTTCAACCCAAGATTCTAAGTCAAGCCCTGGGCGTCTTCTGAAGCTCAGACACATTGGATGCGCTTTTGGGGCCATGTCCAGTCCCTGTGTGACTCGCTGAAGTCAGCGTAGGTGTGCTGGAGGTGAATTAGGATTTTATTCATTTTCATGCACTTCTCCACTTCCTGCCTTTCAGCAAGACGTCAAACCACAAGTACCAAACTATCACAATGGGGCAACTGATGCAATGTTTGTGACCTGCATGGAATGGGAAGCCAGTAAGAAAGAAAAATCAATAAATATTTGTAAACTCCACTGGCAATGGTTATAAGAATTCTGAGATCCAAACCCTCAAGATCTTAATAAGATTTGGAAAAGGACATTTAAATGGGTGAGAACATGCACTGTTACTTCGGTTCGGATGAAAATTCATAGCACGTATATAAACCCTGCCCCTTTGGGGCGTGAGCCAGCCACTCACTGCCTGAGGAGAGGAAGAAACTTCCGCTGTAGGCAGATTACTCCATAATTGTCCATTATGGTCCAGATTCTCAAAAGGCCTTAGCATTGGAGCGTGCTGAATGCTGAGCTCCTCTGAACATCTAGCCCTGCAAAGCCATCTTTGTCCAGTTCTGGTATCTTCCCTGCGACATCTGGTACTGGCCACTACCAGAGACAGGATCCCAGACTAGCTAGGCCACGGGTCCATATTCTGATTCCTTTGTTCGTGTGAGAGAATCAGCACCCATGACCCTGATGCACAAGTGACCTTGGACAGTCAGGAGTCTAAATTTCTACTTGAAGAGAACCCCTGAGGACAGCTGCCCGAGAACGCTTGCAAGATTCCCTCCTGGCTGGTGCTTTTGTGGGGGATTGTCAGTAAGAGGCGCAGAGTTAGACAACGGCAGAGTAATGAGTGGAACCAGACAGCTGCTTGTTCTCCAAGAGAGAAGTTCGGCATTGTGGGGTTGTGAATCTCACTAGGACTTGACTACAGCAAATCTGCGGCAAAATCTCCCTGTGCCAAAGACATGGTACAGGAGTTTGAGGAACTGGTTTCTTTGCCAAACGAATACGTTTATTCTGTGTGTCATATGAGAGCAAAACAGTTTACCTGATTAGAGCCAGGAATTGATGGGAGGTTACATACAGCCTTGCACATGTTGTTCTGCCATGCCAATATACACAGTGCAGAGTCCCATAAAGCCAATGCATGAAAACACTCCCATCACCCCGATGCATGAAATATACAACTTAATAACGATTAACATTTAATCTTCCTGCAGTTGCTGACCCGTTCACCACAAGCAGAAGCTGTTGGGATAAATTTGAGCCTTTTAAACTGATAAAACTGCAAAAGTTGTGAGGCAAATTGATGGTTAAAACTGCAAAAGTTGTGAGGCAAATTGATGGCTGGCTGGCTGGGCTGCATCTTACATGGATGCTGTTTCCACTGTGCGGAGGAAGTCCTCCCACATGAGCAACCTTGCTGTTTGACAATTCAAACCATTCCTCCCAGAGGAGGAATTACTTTGGTGCAATAAGGATTCCTTTGCATGCTTGTCACTCTTGCCTGTGGGACTGCATGGCTACATTATGTCCTGTGAAGACCTTCACCTTTGGCCCCAGGCCATGAACAGAGCAGGATTGTCAAAGGCAGCACATGGCACCCAGCTCCCATAACTCTGACGACCTCCCCCCAAAGCCGGCCCAGCTGTAGATGGCTTGGCGGGCCCTATACAAAATAAAGAGTTGGTGTCAGTGAAGTTCCTAGCCTGCAGCAGCCCCTGTCCTACAAACATGTTCCCCACGGGCTGCTTTGCTGTCAGTCTCAGCAGGGAGACCAAGGACCAAAGCGCACTCCCACCCCTCATGAAGGTCCAAAGTTACAGGAAAGGTTGGCAGGGGATGTCATGGGGGAAGCTTGCCCTCTTGCTGGCCCTGCTCTCTGGACCCACAGGTCTAGAGTGGCACCAGCAGTCAATTTTAAACTAAAATGTGTTTAGTCCTGCAGCACCTCAGCACACTGATGTCTAATTACGGCTTCCTTGGCTTTCCCACCAAGACGTCTGTAATTAATACCAGCTGGGTTCCAGGCCAGCAGGAAGAGTGGAATTGAATCTCCCAGTTTAGTTCCTTTCGGAGAAGGCTTAGTATAGTGCAGGGGTTCTCAAACTGGGGGTCGGGACCCCTCAGGGGGTCACGAGATTATTATGTGGGGGGGGTCATGGCCTCCATCTCAAACCCCACTTTGCCTCCAGCATTTATAATGGTGTTAAATATGTAAAGAAGTGTTTTTAATTTTAAAGGGGGGTCGCACACAGGCTTGCTATGTGAATGGGGTCACCAGTATAAAAGTTTGAGAACCACGGGTGTAGTGCAAGCAGGGCCGGCTCCAGGGTTTTGGCCGCCCCAAGCAGCCAAACAAACAAACAAACAAAAAGCCGCGATCGCGATCTGCGGCGGCAATTCGGCGGGAGGTCCTTCGCTCCGAGTGGGAGTGAGGGACCGTCCGCCGAATTGCCGCCGAACAGCTGGACGTGCCGCCCCTCTCCGAAGTGGCCGCCCCAAGCACCTGCTTAGTAAGTTGGTGCCTGGAGCCGGCCCTGAGTGCAAGGCTCCGTTCAGCAGAGAACTCCACGGCTCCGTCTCTCCGGGTTCCCTTTGACCTGCCTGTCCCAGCTCCCGTTAGATCTCTGGGGCATACCCAGCCGCGCTCAGTGCACGGAGGCCCAGGTCTGCCTTAGCAGCACACTGCCCCTCGACACGTGTCCGTCCCCCCCCCCACTGGGTGTTAGTTGGGATTCCTGTGTAGCCCACACGCTAAAGCATCCTACTGCCCTAAGGGGCCTTTTTCATGGCGTGGATAATAGCTGCCTCCCTGCTGCTGATGGAGATGGCGAGAGGTGGTGAGCTGGGATTAACTGCACACTTGATCCATGGCGTATGGCTTGCAAAAACGATGCTCGTGAGTGAGGCAAAGTGAGACGATAGAAATTCCTCCAGCTCTTCTAGGGACTGTGGGGAATAGCTCCCAGATGGGCATTGCCACGGCCAAGCTAATGCTAACTGGCACGCTACGGGAACTGAGATGCTGTCGTTCTCCTTAGTCCAGGGGCTCTCAAGGGTGGGGCATCAGGAGGTTCTGACCCCTCTGCCCTTCCCATATGGCTAGATGGGAGGGGCATCGTGGTGGTTGTGGGGGGGGGGTCTGTTATTGGAAAGGGGGCCCTGGTATGGAGGAAGTTGAGAACCACAGTCTTACTAAGTATAGGGGAGGAATGTGGCACTGTGGATACTAAATTGGGCCCAATCCGATATCCCCTACTTGTGCTGTAGCCCTGTTGGAATCGTTGGCTCCTGAGCAAGCCTGCAGGATTGGGGCCCAGAGTGCCAGCTGTTGCCTTTTGAACGGTCTACTCGGGGTCTGCATCCTTCGCGGCTGGGGATGCTGGAGCTCTGCAGCTGGCTCTGAACCGGGCACTTCAGATCATGGTCCCCGTAACCCCAAGCGCCAGCATCAGGGTCAAAGATGGGAGTCACCGCTGTTATTGTTACTTGCAGTGGCATGCAGGTCACCCCGACATGCCCATCTGGCATGGTGCTGCCGGTGAGCCCCTGCCTCAGTTTCCCCTCACCTGGGGTATAAACAAGTTAAAGCCGGCCTTTCTAGTATTCAAGAGCGCCCTCTGTAGGAGGTCTCATTTATTTATCAGGACAGGATAACACAAAAATGTAAGTGTTAGTCAACTCCTTCTCTGGATTAATCAGCCTTCCGTCTCACCCCGGAGCCCCTGCGGGCTGAATGCCCCACCTGCAGCTTGGGCCTTTGCGGGCCGTTCGGCCGGACACCAGTCTGTGTGTGGCTCTTTGCTGAGCCAGTCCCTAGCACCTCCCCAGGGGCAGGCCGGGCCCAGTTCATTCTCCTGGGCTGCTACGGTCCCGTGCCTGGGAACGCTGGCTCTGGGTCTGCTCCTCTCGCCGTCAGCCTCAGCTTGCCGGGAGAACCTGGGTGGGAGTAGCCGACTCATTTCCCTGGGGAGTCTCGCTCCTCGGGTGTTTCCCCTATTTGGGCTTCCTCGCTGCACTCTCCGAAGCCTTTGTTAGGCCCAGGGGTTCCCTGACTAACTGCCGCCCAGGCACCCAGGTATTAACAGCTCACCGGTGGGTCTGGGTCGGCTCATTCTCCGTCGCGGTGGGCTGGGTGCCTGAGCCCCTCACGGCCAGCGACCCTGTGCCATCGTTATAAGGCTGACAAAAGGCTCTGGCCAAGATCGGGCACTGCACGTGCCCACAGTGAGAGACAGTCCCTGCCCTACAAAATGCACCTTCCGCACAGACAAGCCCAGCAAAGGGTCGGAGAGGAAGGGACTCGCCCAGCATCACAGAGCCAGGAATGGAACCCAGGTGTCCTGACTCTAGCCCAGAGCTAGGCCACACTGCACCTCAATTAATTGCCTTTCTGCTCCTGGGCTGGGCAGGGTGGTGGTGCCCAGTATGTGTGTGGTGTGTGTAGTGACGAGTAAGAGTAGCTCTGCTGACCTCTGCTCCCTCAGAAGCTGGGGGACCGGCCCACGGTGTGTTTGTCCGTCCAGGATTCTTGCATGATGAAATGCTGACTGGCTTGCAAGGCCTCGCCCATGGCGCTGTGCGATTCCTGTACTGCTCTTCTTCCCTGGCAGGCAGCCTGCTGTTGCCAGAGGGCATTTGTCGAAGAGCTGTGCCAGCACCTTGAACATCTGTACGTCCTCCGCCAACATGCAGCCAGCGGCTCTGCTTGTTTATCAGAACAACACAAAGCTCAAGATTATGGTCCACCCTTGCAATCCATCCAGAAAACAATTGTTACTGGAGTCAGTTAATTTGCCGAGTGGTGTGTGATTGCTTTAGCCGACAGAACGTTGTTACCAGCCAATTATATTACAAACACACAGAGAGAAAACACCTTCTCGGAGAAATGAGTGAACTTGTCCTCCAGCAATCGCGGGGCCCGGAATAGACTCTTCCAGAGAGCTTTTCACTGAGGCAGCTGTCTCCTCCCCATCCACTGTGCTCTCTAACTGCATGCAGGACTGAAATTGAATTCCTGATGGGTATTGTGTGTGAAGCCGGCTTATGTGGCCCTTTGCCCACCCCGATAAAGGAGGCTGTGGATTCACAATTTAAATGGGAAACTTGTCGTCTGCCTCCCTCCTGTCTCCGCGGCCCACGTCACGGCTGGAGAGCGAAGTGTCGCCTTTTCAAGGGGATCCATATACTAGCAGATTGCTTCTCCTGGCACTTTGCTGTGGAGCCAGGGTGAGTGTTAGAAGGGGCACTCTAAGACACAGCTGATGCCTTATATTATTAATGAGGAAAGGATTTTTAAAAAATCAAAGGCGCTTCTCACTGGAACGGAGGTTCGCCCTGTTTTTCTGTTTGCGAATAGTTCGCAAACTGTTCCTCCTTTCCATAATGGCATAGATGGTCACGGTGGTCCCTTCTGGCCCTATGAATCAGTTTAAAAAAGGGGGTACCAGCAGGATGGTATCCACCAGCGCTCTCCACTTTGGATCCTATTCCTCCCCTTGGGCTGAGCTCGCCCTGGTTTACCTACCTTGGGGGCATGCTATGTCAATTGCGATATGTGACCTCTGTGCAGGACAAAGACTGACTCCTTTTTGGGGGGAGGGAGGGGAGGGTTGTCCTTTTGGAGACTGGTGGTAGATAAGCTGCTGGCTTTGGTCCACTGCATAGTGCACTGGGCTGGGACTCTGCAGACCTGGTTTCAATTCCTGGCTCTGTTACTGACCTGCTGTGTGACTGTGGGCAAGTCATGGCTCCTTTGTGCCTCAGTTTCCCCTCCTGATCCTGTCTGTCTGTCTTGTCTTTTTGGAGTGTAGGCTCTTTGGGGTAGGGGCTGTGTTTTGTGCTACCAGTCAAAGGTGCCCAGAGTAATAGAGATGTGGGGGGGTTTTGCATGTTTTTATTATAAATTTAAATAAAATCTATCGACAAATCTCAGTCTATGGGCTGTTCTAACCTTTCACTTTGATGTGTCTTTGACTTTTTGTTATAGATTCATTTGTTCATTGCGGCCAAAGCCATAAAGGGACCATTATGATAATTTAGTCTGCCCTCCTGTATGCCCCAGGCGTAGAATTTCACCCATCAACCTCATAGCTTCTGGTTGAGTTATATGGAACTTTACACAAAAAAATCCATTCTTGATTTAAAGATGTCAACGGACAGAAAGTCCACGCCAGCCCTTGGGAAGTCATTCCAGTAGTTAATTACCTTCACTGTCAAAAAATTGTGCTTTATTTCTAGTCTGAATTTGTCTAGCTTCGGTTTCCAGCCCTTTGATCTCGCTCAGCCTGTGTCTGCTACATTAAAGAACCTTCTGCTAAATCTTCTCCCCGTGTAGGTACTTATGACCTGTGTGTGATCCAGTCCCCTCTTAGCCGTCTCATGGATAAACTACATAGATTGAGCTTTGCGGTTGTGTGGGGTTTGAGTTGTTCTTGTAGCTCTTTGCTGATTCTACTCAATTTTTCAACAAGGAGATATCCCCACCTGCTTTTCTGTGGGCTCCGTGGGATTTTAAGGTGCCAGGTCAGTGCAGAGTCATACTGTGGGGACAAAGATATTCTGAACATGTTTTTCTGGATTCAGTCTCTGGATACTGAAGGAGATTCTCTCTTAGGTATTAGTATTTTTCATAGTGTGTGGTTGATTATCTCCATGACATAGGACATTCTGCTCCTTGGTTCTGACTGGTTCTCTTTAATCAGGAGAATAATGAAGGATCAATAGTGACTAACGAGGGCCCAGCTGAGATGAATCCTTCTTTGGACCATGGTCTGGCTGAACGCTCCCAAGCACTGAATAATAACAGTGGAGCAAACCAGCCAAGCTGTGTTTTATCAAAATCACTTTTTCTGCCAGCTCTGCTTCTCACTGGTTAGTCTGTTGATTTTACTTGATAATCTCATCCATCTCGAACTATGCTCTGCCCTGAGGTGGTTTCCGTCTTGGACGGGTTGCTCAGAGGGGCTCTGAATTCTAGGCACTGGTCTCTGTGCAGCTCCCTCCACACCCCTGAGATGCTCCTGTCTTCTCTGCTCCCCACTCCCTGCAGCATCTGTGACTTGCTCAGCACTGAAAGTGTCTAATTGACCCCTCTGAACAGCTGGGGCAGGCAGTGCAGAGGCTGGTGCTTCCCCTCCACAAAAGCAATGGGGGCAGCGTGGGAAGGGAGCAGGGCCAAGGGGAACGCCCGCCAAGCAAGGGAGGGATGTAGAGCAGGGCTTAGGGTGCTCCCTGGCCCGTTCCCACACTCAGCCCATCCTCAGCCAGAGGGGAGAGTGTCCATTTTGCTTCTGAAAGCAGCTCATTCCTTTCCTACGTGAGAGGCGGTACTTGGGACTCACCAGTCACCTCCAGTCATCTTCACCTCTCCCCTCCTGTCGCCCCCTCTCCCTGGGGATCTCAAAGCACTTTACAGACTGAGTCCTGGGGAGGTGGTGACTTTCCCCAGTGAGTCAGAGGCAGAGATGGGACTAGAAGCAGGTGTCCAGGCTCCCAGTCCCCTGCTCAAACCACTAGATACCCTCCCTCTTCGTAACCCTCAGGCCTGTAATGAGGAGCTTTCAACCTCACCCTCTCCCTGGGCAGAAGAGGGGATCTGACAACAGGCACTCTAGGATTTGTCCTGCCGCTGCATAGCAGCCAGGAGAGAAGCAGAACGGCGCCGCTCGGCTCGCGTGAGCTGCCCCTTCCCACCAGGCAGTTTAGATGTGGAGATAAAGTTGTTATGGGTTTGTTGATTTGGTTGATCAGCACGGCTCAGGGTGGAAGCGGCAGGGGCTGCCATAAAAAGGAAATAGGAGCATTAGAGTCTCGTTAATTGCTAGGCTGCATCGAAAAAATGGATAGCGGTAATGCAGCCCATCTGCTGTCGTGCGCAGCAATAACGTTTGTTTAAGGGGAGGGTTGGGAAGGTGTCGCGAACCTGTGGGTCAGGAGGCGAGCGGAACGGCTGCTCATCAGGGCAGATATAGCACAGCCAGCAGCAATTCCGATCCACCCTCAGCTCAGCATGTTTATCTACCGTGGGTACCAGAGCATCTGTGCACCTCACAATCGTCAGTGTATGAGTCCTCCCAGCACCCCTGGGCTGGGCTGTTCTCTCCATCCCCTATGGGGGACGGAGTAGACTTCCTGTCTTGTCCCAAGTCATGCAGGTCTTTTGATTCCCAAGCTAGCACCATCATCTCTGGCCCATCCTTCATCTCCTTAAAGTTCTGTCTAGCACAAGGGCAGTACGGAGAGACAGTGCAGAAAGTCTGACTGCTTCATCTCATTTTCTTATTGATTTTTATTGTCCAATCATCTAAAACACAGACAAAATGAACAAAAAGGAGAGAGAGAGAGAGAGAGTGTGTGTGTGTGTGTGAGAGAGAGAGAGAGAGAGAGAGAGAGAACATCTCTATGTTTGAAGAAGCAGCAAAATTGGCAGGAAAAGAAGTGATTTTTAGGTTTCTAAGGGTGGTTACTAACTGGATATTTGTAAGTAATTGGCTGTATCTTTTTAAAGCCATTAACACCGCATACTGTAGCTCATTAATTTATTGCCAGAGGTCCTCCAGTCAGAGCTATGCGCAATAGTATAAATTAGCACCAGTGATACTGGATTTTAAATTGCCAAATATGTGTACCTTGCAGTAGACATTGACATTGAAAATGATCTTCTACCGGTAGTTGCACCACAATATAAATTGTTTCCACGGGTGATTTTTATATAACACAGGAAGTGTTTTAAAGAAGCCCCTGAGCACTTATGAATAAAAAATAACACCTGCAGCTGGGAGAGCAGTTACCAGGACTCCCCATCCTCTTGCTTCAGGGCAGACGTTGATCAGCAGCTGGAATCAGGGAGAAATTCCTTCTCCCATATGGTGCACAGTTCAGTGCATTTTAGATGTTCTATATCGTTCTCCAAAGCATTTGTCATTGACCGCTGTTGGAGGCCGGTTCCTGGGCTAGCTGGACCATTGGTCTGCTCTGGCACAATGGGATTTTGAGCTAGCGGGTGTCAGTCTGCTCTGGTAAAACTCGGGGAGAGGGCAGGCTCGATGGACCGTCTGGCGGTTCGGAAATGGCAGTTGCTAGGTTTTTAAGAGCTCCTCTAGGTGTAGGAGATGGATGCTTTCTCATTTGTATTCAGACCTCCATGCCTCCCAGCATATCCATCTATTTTAAGAAAGAATCAGACGAGGGCCTGTCAGAATCCCCCTGGTGGGCATTAGACACAAGTGATCCTCTGGGTTCGGCCTGTCTGCCCGTCCCTGGTGCGGTGACGCCCAGAAACAGACACTAGTGCGGTCTCTGGAGGGCTTCGGTTTGATGGTGGGAATTTTAAAACTCTGGGATGGGCCCTGCCCCTTGAAGGGGGTCACTAAACTTATGAGCAAACTTTCGCTAGCATTGCCCCACCCGGCGGGGGCCATTTTGAGAGGAGTTGGAGATGTGTATACACAAGGGCAGCAGGAGTAAAAGCGAATTGTAGGGACACGAATCTCGTTTGTAAAATGTTTGTGCAGCGCCTAGCCCGACGGGGCGGGGGCCTGGAGACGCTAGCGCAGTGCAAATACAGAGCAGCGTTGCTCTAGGGAGACAGGTCTGGAATCGATTTTGTGTCCCAGCCTTCAGCAGTGAAACCCGTGCTCCCATTTATAGCCCCCTGCAGACTCCTTATGCAAACGCTGAGGGGGAATCACTTGAAAATAGTCTCTCTCTCTGCAGTGCTTGTGGGAAAGAACCACCTGAAGGGCCGTAGGATTTACCAACTTCCCCCCAACCCACAGTCGAGGGGAGGGTGGAGAGCTGACAGTCCAGCCATACCTCGCTGAGAACTTCCCAAGAGTGAGGTCAGGCCAACCCTCCAGCCCCTCAAGCCAGCGGGCTGGCTCTGACCTCCTTTACGTGGCTCTACTCCATAGACATCGCTCCTGATTTGCACCCTCCCCAGTGTCCTCTGCCTGCCAGCGATTGCCCCTCAAGCCGTGCAAAGCCTGGCAGCATTGGTATCTCTGGTCACCGGGGGGGCTGTGGCAGCTTGGAGACGGGCTGTCAGGGAGGAAATCACCAGTTAATTTCCAGAGCCCTAGAGAGTGGGACCAAATGGGCAGGTTGGAAATGGAGCCTCTGAGCCCATCAAAGCGACATTTTATTTGGGGCGCAACAGCAGCCCAGTTAAGGCCGAGCTGCTGCGTGCGGTCACGCTGCCGGCGACTGCCGTCCCAGCATTCCTGGGGAGCCGCTCCAGGGCAGCAGCGCCCCAGGCTGCCGCTGGATTTCAGCTGCATTTTGCTAACGTGAGGTCTGGGAAGCTGCAGCTGGAGTCGCACGTGGTTTGCTGAGAATGTTTCCGTTTTCCTGCGGGTGGTGCAAAGTGCCTGCTCCTAGGGGACATCCCCAGGGAGAGGCGCTTGCGTCCTGCTGCAAAGCCCCTTCAAAGGGGACAGTCAGAATTAATCTGTCTCCGCAACCTGCCCGTCTGCTTTAGCGGCTGCCAATAGACTGGTTGGGTTTGTCTGTAGGTGCCCAAGACTGGCACAGAGCTGGGGTTGGTTTCCTCTCCGGTGCGTGCATGTCCCTGCCGCTGAAGGAAAGTGCCTGGATTCAGGTCAGGCACCCGGGTGGAAAACGATCATTTTTCATATTTATTCTCCTTTTGCAGTACGAATACTCCAAGTGTGACTGTGTCGCTTCTGGCACGTCTGTCGGGTTTCCTAATCGTAACGGAGAGACCTCCCTACGCTGGGAGCCAGACGTGACTTTGGAATAGCTCCTAAGATGGGTCTGTTCCATGGGGGAAGTGCTGACGAGCTCCTGCCAGGCGCTTGCCCCAGGGAGGCACATTCTGAGCAGGGCTGGGCGAGTGGCAAATATCCCTCTATGGCAGAGGAAGATGGAGGCCGTGTCTGCCTGCAATGCAAGGTGTGGGTCAGAACACTCCCAAGGCAGTGAGAGAGGGGCCTAGCACTGTCTATATGCAGCCATTAGCTGTACATGCACTCTGCACCTACTGTCATCTTAACTGCAGAGGTGGTGACCCGCAGAGACTCCAAAACCCAGCGCGCGGTGCGGTGTCTTGATCTGAGCCGCCAGGCCTCGGGGCATGCTAGGCTCTGTAGACTCTGAGGACCCTCACCTTCATATTAAAGACATGGACTTGTTCTACTGACAGATTTCTAATGCGTCCCTTGCCGAGGCACCACCGTACCCCTTATCTGGGCACGGAGAGAGCGTCCATGATCTATAGGACAGGAGGAGTTCACCTCCAGGATGTCCATGCAGGCGCAGCATTTGGGACTAGCCGTCCGACCTCTCCTGTTCTTTAAAGGCAGGTGCTGAAGTTTTTGGATTCCTGGCCCATGACTTGGGGGAAGACTGATTGACACTGCTCCTCAGATGGTCACCAGGACATCACGGCTGCAGGTCTGACAAGGTCACGCCAGGCTCTCCTGTGACCAGACGCCGGAAGGTGTCCTGGGCTTGTACTTATGGAGTAAAAGGAACCCTCGTTCTTGTGCTTGTGGTACCTTAGAGACTAGCAGATTTATTTGGGCATAAGCTTTCGTGGGCTAGAACCCACTTCATCGGATGCATGCAGTGGAAAATACAGTCGGAAGATATATATACACAGAGAACGTGAAAAAATGGGTGTTGCCATACCAACTCTAACTCTTATGGAGTGTTTTCACTGACCTGTCTCATTCGTGCCCACTTCAGGTAGCTACATTGACACATCTCTGTATCTTCCCCCGGTGTGACACCCCGGCAAAGAACATGCAGCCTCTGACAGTCGTGACCTTGTTTATAGCCTTGAGTTTAATATTGTGCGTTAACACCATGGACTGTGCTGTAGGGGCAGTGCTGGGGCAGGCTTACCAGGAATGGAAGAAAAACTTCCAGTTGTGGCCGCAAGGACCTTATTGAGGATCAAATCTGACAGCCCTGTGTTGGCTGAGAGCTGGTGTGATGCAGATGTATTTTCTGGTGGTGCTTTGAATGCCCTCTAGCATGTGTTCTCTAGCGCACACAGCACGGGAGGAATGTGTAATGACTTAATCCCTCCTGCGAAGAAGTTTGGTACGATCTCCCCTTTGTAGATGGGGAAGCAGAGGTGTGAGAGCAATGGGCCGGTGGCTGAGAACCCAGAACCCAACTCCCAGAATGTGCTGGCAGGAACAGTCTTTCAGAGGGGTTGAAAAATCAAGGTCCTGACTACTGACTGCCTTCATAAGGGTCAGTCACCCCAGTGCCCTGCTAATTTCCACTCTGAACAATTACATTCTGCCTCCCTAAAGTTCTCTCTACATTATTGTGTGGGGTGGATGTACACTGCTAAACCATTGCTGTGTTCTTCTCCAGCACTGGCTGCAGCGATCTCTCTCCAGGCATTAGTTGGTAAAGTGCTTTGGATGAAAGGGGCTGCATAACTGAAAGGCTCTTGTTCTTAATCAGTGCAATATGGACGTGTGACAGTTACCCAGGAAAATCTTCAGTATTTGTTGGCCAGTTCCATACAAACTAATGAAATGTCAGTGCAACAAAACAAGATGGGGTAAATCCACTGCTGTTGTAACTCTGTCTAAATCTGTTTTGTACAGAGGATACATTTTTCTCATCATTCTTCTGTTTTCTCTTTCAGAATAAAGTCTTAAATGTGGATGCAGTGAAGGTAAAGCTGCAGGTAAGCCCTGCTCTGCATGATCCTCACCTTGTCCATGTCAGCTTGTTTGCTGTGGGACTAGTGCTGCTGGCTATGGTAACTAGAACCCTATAAATACCCACGGTTGATCGAGGGCTTCATGAAACCCTTCTGCACGTCCAAAAAAAGAAAGAACCAACACGTTGGTTTGGGTTGGGTTTAGTTTGAAAGGATAGCTTGTTTAGGTTATTAAACATCTTTATTAATTACCTGGATGTAGGACTAGAGAACACACTGATCACACTTGCAGATGACACTAAGCTGGGGGTGTTGATAACACTTTGGAGGATAGAGCTAAAATTCAGAGGGATCTTGATACATTGGTGACCAAGGCTATAGACAACAAAATGAAATTCAACAAAGGCAAATGTAAGGTGCTGCACTTAGGGAAGAAAAACCTAATGCACAAATACAGAATGGGGGATAATTGGCTTGGCAGCATGGCTGAGAAGGATCTAGAAGTTGCGGTGGATCAGAACCTCAACATGAGTCCGCAGTGTGATGCTGTTGCAAAAAAAAGCAAATGCATTTTTAGGTTGTATTAACAGAGGCATAGCATGCAAGTCACAGGAGGTGATAGTACCACTCTACTTGGGGCTAGTTAGGCCTCTGTTGTTTAAAAAGGGGCACCCCACCTCCCCCGTCGCCACCACAGCATAGACCAGGAGACCATCAAACGATCACAAGTACGCTGGCGGAGAAGGACCTTGCAGACCTCTGAACTCATGTAGTGGAGCTGAATTCAGATCTGCTCAGGCTGAAGAATTCCCAGCAAGGTTGGCTTTTGTATCTGTTGGACTTTCTTAACACGGTTCCCCAGCATATGGTCTCCCCAGGGAATCTGGAGTTTTGCGAGAGATGTAAGGAAGGTACCAGAGTGCTCTCTCCCGTCTGCAAGCGACTTTCGAACATGTGCTGCAGGGTAATGAAATCAGCAATATCTAACACCAAACAAAGCGTCAGCCACACGCTGGGGAGCAGCAGTTCGCGGAATAGCTTTGGCAGTTGTGATTTTGCATTAGTTCCTCTCTGCGACTATTTACCTGTTTCTTTATCTTTATAATAGCTTTAGTGGGAATTTCTCTCAGCTCTGGAGACAGGCCTCTGTGCACCATTAAACAAGTACGGCGTAGCTGGCTGCGGTGCAAGCTTCCCCTGCCTTCCCCGCTAATGCCCCTCAAGCCTGATTGTGAGGGGTCACTTGGGGAAGGGAGGGGAGGCTAGTCTCCATGGTCCATTGACTCCTTGACCTCCCTGCTGGTTATTCTTGTGCTGGGGACACTGGTCCAAACCCAGCAGCTCTTTTCACGTTGGCCACTGAACCGCCACCAGGTGAGAATAAATTCTGATTGGACACAGCCCCGATTCAAGCCAGTTACTTGGATCTTGTATATACTTGGAATGAGCCTTGATTTCAGCTGCTGATTTAATTCACCCATGCAGACAAGGAAAGCCACAACTGAAACTGCTGGAGACAATCCCTACTTGAACTTGAACTTGTATATTTGAAAACAAAAAGGCATACCTTAAAACTCTACCAAAACAAGACACTCCATTGTACCCACTTCTCCCCCAGGGAGAAGATGAGAGAACAAACAACATGTGACAGATGTGTAGTCATGTTGCTTAATACACTGCTGGAAGATGCTCAGATATTATGGTGATAAGCTTTTGGTATAAGAACCTATATAGAACAGAATAGAAACCAGGGTTCCACTGGTCTAAATCATGTCTTTCCTTGTCTGCAATGGTGGTGCATTATGATGGCTGAAATCCAGGCTAATTCCTGGTGCAGACAAGACCCTTGAGGTGAAAGACTCCATGATGAAAGACACTGTTACCTGGTCCCCTGATCCATCCCGGCCCCATGATATCTCAACTCAACATTTTCAGTTCCAAAAGAATCTGAGCTGCTGTAATGCCACAAGATCTGGCTGTCTTCTGTGACCTCTGTGCCAGAAGCTAACTAATAACATTAGCTCTCCTTTCCCCCAATAGGATTGTGTGTTTCTGCGCGAACACATCACTGCATTAAAAACTGATAAATTCAATTAGTAGGTCCCCACAAATCCATCCAGCAAATGGATTTTCGATTACGGAGGCATTGTAGGCCGTTTGTCAAATGCCATCATTTTAGTATTCAGACATGCTGAAGAATGGTGACGGCCTCTTAAATATTTATTGCACTTGTCACTTTTTCTATACTTAGCCCTACAAACATCCCTCTGTTGCAAATTAATCATGTGCGAATAGATCAGACCATGAATTGTTGTTGAAATGAAACGTTAAAGTCATTTTCTCAAGAGTGCGCATTGGCACTGGATTTTATATTTATTTTCCGAAAGAATATCCGGTTGGGTCTTAATTTTTCTCCCTTCGTTGCTGAAACCCGCAATGTTTCCTCCATCGCTCTGCCAGCTGGTGTTGCTCACGTGAGCAGACTGCTGAACGCCCAGCTATGAGTCACTTCAGCCTGCGGTACGTGGCCTGGCAGGACATGAAGCCATCGGGAGCTGAGTGGACCATTTTCCACAGTGCTTCTCTTGGAGGGATGGAGACATGGAACAAGTAGCTTGTGGTGATAGCATGAGTGGCCAACACCTAGCAAAGAAGTAATAACAATTAGAACTAACTGGCTAGATCTGCAAAGGCTTTGTGGTGTAATTGCCTACACAACCCCTTGGCTGGGCCAGCTCTCAGGCGGACTGAAAGGAAAGAGATTCTGATGGCTAAGCACAAAGAGCAAATCTCTGAAAAGGTGGCTTCCATACTGTTATGGGTTGGGTGTGACCACAGCCCTTCATTGGATAGAGTGGTAAGAAACAATTAAGTTACCAGGTAGCTGAAACAATAACAACCTCCACTGCATACACGGGCCCATGTCACCACCCACAGCAAAGGCACTTGGGCAAAGGGGGTTCGCTGGCTATTGTTTTGTGAAGGCACGGGTGTCTGAGAAAGCGTCAGAAAGATCAGAGAAGCTGGGTGATAAGGGGCAGAAAAGCCAAGAGCAGTCACACTGGACGTGTGGCACTGAAAAAAGCGGAGAGCGCGCTTTTGGGCAGAGTGTTGTCTGAAAGAGGCTTGGAGCGATGAGCAAAGACATGATCTCCTGTTGCTTGATTCCTGCTGTGTTCAAAGAAACAGGACTTCGAATCAGGTGCTTCTTTGAGGCAATCCTGTTTCTTTACAAAGGATGTGCAGTCATAATTTCTAACTGGACCAACCCACAGGACCCCAACATTTGTGGCTAACCACTTGAGTCAAAAGGGGTAACTTTATAGTAGAATTAAAACAATAATTAGCAGTCCAATCAGAAGCTGCCATCTTGATAGCACACTGGGGCAGGGATGATTTGGGGGACTGCAGGTCCCTTTCAACATCTGACTAAGCAAGAGACTTCCAAAATCCTGCTTCCATTACTTCTCTGCAGTCCTTGGATCAGCTCTATCCAGCCCCTCCCCCTTAATTCATTTTAAACTTAAAAGAAATAAAACCTCTTTAAAAGGAAAACAAAGGAGCCCGGCGTATCCTCCCGGCTCCCAGAGCAGCCTGGGCTGGTTTGAGCATCTGGCATTGTGTGTGATGGTGTCCTGTCTTTGCCCTTTTCAGATCTGGGACACCGCGGGGCAGGAGAGGTTCCGCAGCGTCACTCACGCCTATTACCGAGACGCCCATGGTAAGAGCTTCTCTGCGCTCGCTTCTTTCTAGGGGGGAAAAGTAGAGTTTAAAGGGCCAGTGTCAGGAAAATGTCTGTTGTTCTGGGGGGCCTGAAGGGCCCCGGGATCATGGATCCACACAGAGCGTCCTGCTCCTTGCTGGTCCCTCTTGCTGCAGTTTGAGTTTGTGCTCCTTGCTTGGGCTGGGCAGTGAGTCTAGTCAGCTCTGTGTTACCATCACTTCCCCTCCTGGTTTCTGTGCCCCAGCCTGCTGCTGGTGAGTCTGGGCCACAACTAAGGTGACCAGACAGCAAGTGTGAAAAATTGGGACGGGGGATGGGGGGTAATCGGCACCTATATAAGACAAAGCCCCAAATATCAGGATTGTCCCTATAAAATCAGGACATCTGGTAATCCGAGGCACAGCACGGCAGGAAGGGAGCCCATCATTTAAAAAAAATAATCTCCCAGGGACATTTTAAATGATCTCCTCTATACTGCCCAGCTCCTCGGTGAGCGAGCAAATCTCACCCCTCTCGCACCTCACTATTTTACGGAGCTGTTATTGAAAAAGGACGTGGTTAGCACCTGAAAACACCCTTTATTCCTAGCGTTAGTACTAGAAATGCAGGTGATTTTAAATGGAAAGAATTTTAAAAGATCAAATGGATTCGTTTTCGGCCTCATCCTGCCTCTGTTGGAGTCAGTGAGGAAATCCAGGGTGTGGGATCAAGCCCTGTCTGCCCTTCTCCTGGGGCAAGGGACGTAGACTGGTTAGTTTCACGTTTAAGATCCGCTGCTGGTGGAAATTGGCGAGGCTCCGTTGAAGCCCGTCAGGGTGAACTGACCCTTTAAGGGAGCTGGGGGCCAGGTTTAGCTTGCTCCTCCTGTGAAGGGAATGAGTCCTGGGGTCATGTGATGGGAACATATGACTGCTGGGGAATATAAGGGCAGCCCAGAGAGTTCAGAGAGTAGGTGAGGGACCTGCAAAGAACAGGAGTCTGTTGGGGGATAACCTTCAGCTGAGGTCCTGCTGGGTGAGAAGCCCTGGCTAGGGGGGCTGTGAGCCTGGAGGGAGGGCGCCAAGGAAGGGGCAGCCCTGATAAAGGGCCGAAAAGACTTTTGAGCCTGGCAAGAGGGCGCTGATACCCATTGTAAACTGAGAGGAGGAACTGAACCCTGGGGGAAAGCTTGGACGGTGCTGAGTGTTTATGGTAACATACCGCCCCCAGAAGGGAAGGAACAGTGTTGTGAAAACACCAGTTGTGGTTTGCTTGATTAGTGATTGGAAGGTAAACTGAGGCACTGGAGAGGCCTGAAGCCAGGCCGCATCAGCCCTGCTGCAAAGCCTGGAATTCTGAGCGTTACGGGAGGGGGGGGGAGGTTGAGTTATTTACACGCTCTGTACTCACTGCGTTTTGGTTCCTCTAAGCGGTTGTGAGAGGGAAGCTGTGGCCGGCTCTCTGTCTCAGACGCCCTCCTGCTGGCATTTATAGAACTGATACATTAGCAATAAGCAGATCGGGTGTTTCCCAATAGGATGCGGCCACAAAGTAACAAATAGTTTGTAGAACAGAAAGAGACTCCACAAGATGCTGGTTAAATATCTAACAAGCAGTTCGCTGCTCGCTCCGGAGCGTCTGCTGAGTCGCGGGTAGCAGAAACGTGGCATTAATCTTCTAGGACGATTGATTGTTATCTGCCTCCGAATGCCAGGTGTCGCCCCAACATGAGCTCTTACCTGGCCGGGGTATTTTATGGTTTTACCGTTAAGCTCTGGTGGCTGAAATGGTCCTTGGAAAGACTCCGGTGCAGCCACCATACAAGATTTTGTCTTTCACGCTCATAACCCATCCTTGGCCAGTGGGGCTCTGCCCCAACCCGTGCTGGTAGGGGTGGGTGTTTACCAGCCCCAGTCAGTTCTCCACGCCTTGTGGGCAGGGCTGGTGGAACAATTTGTAGAGTTGGGGTGCTGAAAGCCATTGAACAGAACATTGAACACCCCATATATGATGAAAGCCAGGCATTGAGCTGCCGTTATTCCTTCAAGCTACCCCCCTAGATCCAGCACCCCTGCCTGTGGGTCTCAGAAGCCAGATCTTGTACCAGTGACGAAATCTCCGCGGTAACTAACGGTAACTATAATGATTTGGTATGCCCTCCCTTCGAGAGTTTCCTCTGTCAGAGCATCCCCAGCCCTCCATTAAGCCATCTCCAGGCCGACCTCTTCTCCTGCGGTTCTGCCCAGGGAGCTCCAGTTAAAGTGAACGGGAGCTTCATAGATCTATCAAGAGAAGATGAGACACTGGTGGGTCCCTCCTGGGAAATGGTTACCGAACGGGAGGTTCCTGTAGCTCCAAGTGAAATGAGCTGTAATAATGACAAGAGACATTTGTGCAGCTCCTTTCCTTGGGGACGACCCAAAAGTGCTTGACAAACGGTATATGCAGGACTCTCCGGGGAGGCTGGGGAGAACGTAGCTGTTACTCAACATTTCAGGGAAGAAATGAAGGTGAATCCCAGGTCTTTGCAGAGGGATCTAAGACAGGAAAATGGAATCACCCAAGCGGGAACTTGGGCAGTAACCTGGGCCAGAGGATGTCTAAAAAAAAAATCGTATTTTTCACATACACCATCTCAGGCAGAATACTGGCTTGACATTTTTCAGTGTTTCACAGGAAAATTTCAAAATGAAACCGCTTTTGTCATTAAGAAATTTCGAAAAACTTGAAATGTTTTCCTTTTTCTTCCCAGTTCTTGTTTTCCTCTGTTGCCAGGGAATGCACTACAGGGAATGCTGGCTAGTATTTTCTTCACCCCTTTTTCCTTTTTCCACTCTGTAACATTTCCAAAGTTGGAAAAAACTTTGGAAAATTCGACTGGAAAATGGGAAACATGCTGGGGGGAGGGGAGGAGGAAAGCCCTAGCTATCGCCAGCACTCGTATTGCACTGAAAGGTGAAAAACGAAAAAACAGAGAGGGGAAAACAAAAGCCTGAAACTTCCAAAGTTTTTTTAAATCATGAAACAAAAATTTCAATTCCAAACTATGTTTAATTTCAAAGTTTCCCTTTGAAATCTCCCAAAAGGCTGATTTTCAATGAAACCCAGTTTTTCCATGGAAAACTTTGGCCACCTCTAACCACAAATAGTTACGGCCCAGAGCTGTGTGCAAAAGGTAAGAGGCTGAGCCCCCAACAGCGCTGTGCTGGGGCAATGGCTCAGTACCAGCCGGGGGCAAAGATTCCTAGATTCTCAAGCCAGAAGGGACCATTATGATCCTCTAATCTGACCTCCTGGGTAGCACAGGCCAGAGACCTGCTGCCCCAAAATAATTCCTAGAGCAAATCTGATAGAAAAACATCCAAGCTTGGTTTCAAAATTGTCAGTGATTGAGAATCCACCACGACCCTGGGTAAATTGTTCCAGTGGTTAATTACTCTCACTTTTAAACATTTATGCCTTATTTCCCATCTGAATTTGTGTATCTTCAGCTTGCAGTCCTTAGATCATGTTAGACCTTTCCCTGCTAGATTGAAGAGCCCATTATTAAATGTGTGTTCCCCATGTAGGTACTTATAGACTGTGATCAATCACCCCTGAACCTTCTCTTTGTTAAACGAGATCAGTTGGGCCCCTGGAGTCTATCACTATAAGACATGTTTTCTAATTATTCTCATGACTCATCTCTGAGCCCTCTCCAATTCATCAACCTCCTTCTTGAATTGCGGGCACCAGACCTGGACACAGGATTCCAGCAGCAGTCGCCCCAGTGCCAAATGCAGAAGTAAAATAACCTCTCTGCTCCTACTCAAGAGTCCCCTGTCAATGCATCCCAGGACCACGTCGGCTCTTTTGGCCACAGCATCACACTGGGGCCCCGTGATCAGCTGATTATCCACAACTCCCAAATCTTTCCCGCAGCAACACTTATCTACTGAGCCGCCAACACCATTTCCTACGGTTCCTGCTGCTTCCCTTGCAGGTCTTCCACCCACATTCTGAACAGGGCTGATTGCCTGGGTTGTGAGAGCAGCCCAGTTCACATCCCCAAGCCAGTGTCCCCGCAGGCTGTGTGCTTAGCGTTCTCTCCGTGTCTCTGGCTGTTAGGTGGTATCTCAGGTGTGCTTTCTTTGGCGGAAAAGCCAGCTGGCTTTAAGTGCATTGATCACAGCAAACTGGAACTCTTCCTTTGCAACCCAGTGATATTTGCAGATGCTTTTCTTCTGTGAAATGAAGATTAACCTCCCCCCGCCCGAGCAATCCGTCTGACTTCTAAACAGTCCACATTTAGTCAGCGCCTCTCTCCTGTTCGACAGAATGAGAGTACTCTCGGGGGACGGTCTCAGGAACTAAGCGGACTCATGTGCAGAGGGCCTCCAGCTGGTGAAAGGGCAAGGAGCACATGTAGCCAATGGAAGGCCTGCAAAGATCACGGTGCATTGCAAGGAACATGCCGAGCTAATATCCCAGGCATCGTCCTTGCCTTGGCATATCCTGTACCTGTGGTTCTGGGGCTTTGCTGGCATGCGGGTGGTCTTTTCTTGCCAAAACTCCCCATCAGCCTATGTCTTGAGTAAGGATTTGGCTTTTGGGTGTCACCAGGAGCGGCGCCAGGGTTTTTGGCGCCCTAGGCGGGGGTCCTCCGCGCTCCTGGTCGTCGTTGGCAATTCTGCGGTGAGGGGGTCCTTCCGCGCTCCCGGTCTTCGGGGCACTTCGGCAGCGGGTCCCAGAACGACTGAAGGACCCGCCGCAGAATTGCCGCCGAAGACCCGGAGCGCGGAAGGACCCCCCGCCGCCG
>NW_020664444.1:3177408-3210771 GCF_002925995.2 Terrapene triunguis | reverse complement strand
CGGAGCGCGGAAGGACCCCCCGCCGCCGAATTGCTGCCCCCCCCCCCCAAATCCTGGCGCCCTAGGCGACTGCCTAGGTCGCCTAAATGGAAGCGCCGGCCCTGGGTGTCACTATTTCACTGTGAAAGATTCCGAGTGCAGCCAGGTAAGGGATAATGTTATAGCCGCTTTGCTCTGATGATAGCCAGTGTGTTAGGAGAACATTTGCTGTTACTTGGTGTGAAATTCGGAATCACGAGTTAGTGACTTATCTAGGTTTTTATTCATTTATTCCAATCTACTGTAGCTATTGTGTGCTCAGTCACAGAAATAGAGCATAGACCTTTAGAGGAACTGGGACGTAATTCTATTCTGTAAAGCTTTGGCTCCCTGAACAGTCTCAAGCCAATATTAGATGTGCCCATGAACAATGCTGGAGAAAGGAACGGCAGCTCACCTTCCTTTCAGAGAATTGATTTCTTGGGAAAGATATGGTGTCCTTTGTATGTCGGGCATGTTGTACTTGGGTACGGTGTATGTTAGAGAGGATGCTTCCCAGCTGGTTCCCGGCCCTGTAGTCAGAGCATTAAAGTGTACAGTAGAGATGTATCTGAACCAAACCCTGCATCCAAGCAGTCCTGGACTTTGGTGAAGTTGGGATCTTCATCCCGACTCTGGCCCCAGAGTGTCGATTCTAAGTGCACCATCTGCAGCATCCGTAGATGTGGTCGAGCAGGGGCAGCAAGGGGCCGACTGGCTGACGACTAGCCCTAAAACTAGCCTTCTCGTACATCCCCTTGTTTGGGTCCCAGGGAGGGCTGGGGAATTGGGGGCGTGAGGGGCGTGGTGGAGAGGCAGGGTTTGAGTTTTCAGGGGGCTTGAGAGAGTTTTCTTGTTTCTCTCTGAGAGGGAATGGAGTAGCACACCGCAATAGAGAACAGGGACGGGGGAGCGTCAGGGCGGGTCCCCCCGCCCCAGGCTGGCCTCTGATGTATTTTTTTTAGCAGCGAGGCTGAAGTTAAAATGCAAAAGCAAGTGGAACTCTGGAGGTTGCGTTTTAATTCCGTATTCCTTTAAAGACAGAACATGTGACTAAGCCAGGCACTCGGCACGCACTCCGCAGGGAGGGGCATGGATTTACCTGAAAGGCCTCAATCCTGCGCCAGCCAAAGCTCTCCTGCCTGAAATGGGAGTTGGAGCCGGCCCCTAAAGCTTGTGAAGGTTGCTGAATTGAGACCCCTGGCAGCTGAATTCTCTGCCTGCAGATGCAGCAGCTGTGTAATACTCTCCCACACTGCACTGCCCTTGTACCCCCACGTGACCCTGGAGGGGGCCCCATCTGAGAGGATAATCTCCATCTCCAAGGCCTGTAGGTCCATGGGACCTCTTGCTGAGTTCCCCTTCAAGGGACCAGTTGTTGCCAACTGTGATGTGCAAACTTAAGCCACTGAACAGCCATTAGTTAGGGATGGGTTTTGGTTATTCGCCACCGACCTGGCCAGGATTCAAACCAGTGTTTAGCAATTAAGGACTCACTGTCACATTCTCATTCTCCCCTGTCATCTAGTCCTCTGTCGTCTTTGGCACACTGAAGTACCAAGCCCCCGGATGTATAGCACACGCCTGTTGTTCTGGCAGGCATGTTGCGCTGGAGCAGGCTTGTCCATTGGGGTCTCCCCCGGGTTGTAGTAGTTTGGCCTCTGCTATTTTTTTCCCTTGTGTTGTGCATTCTTCCAGTTGGTTCATGTGATAAATGAAAGAGGGAGATGGCCCTTCTGCCCCCAGCATGAGCTGTTCCTGTAAGATTTTCCCTGAGCAACAGAGGAGCATCCCGGGAAGAGGTTACAGACTAGGCGAGAGAGGCACTTGCGTAAACCACTGCAATAATGCTCAGGACGCTCGGCTCCTGAATGAGATGCATGGGAAGTTCCCGTTCTTGCCCTGTGTCAATTAAAACTGAATAATACCTATAGAGAGGGCCTGATTCTCATTAATCCGAAGGCCCCTTGGCCCCCGTCGGGCAGTCAGGAAGGAGTACACGTGAGAATCAAGCCCGAGGTGCTGTAGACCAGTCTGTGAAGGTGCTATGCAGCTGGGTCATCTCTGTTCATCGTCCTTGCCAAGATTTCGGTCATTTCTTTCTGGACTCTGAATTTCCTGGACCGTAGGCACATTCCTGTGCCCCGCACAATGGGGCCTCGGGTGCTACTTTATTGTCAATGACAATTATCTAAAATTGCCAGTTGCTTTCCCGGTCCCCAGCTGCCGCCCCCACCAGCAAGGGGGGAGCTTGCATCCTGCGCCTGGGGTGTTAATGTCTCCTTAAAAGGACAGGCTGCGTCTTCAGTGCTGTGGCAGGGAGAGTTCAGAATGCTGCTTGTCCTCTGGGGCTCTCAGGCTCTCTGGAGACCGGTGCAATTCCCATGCAAGTTTTGCATAGCTGAGAAGGTTCCTACTATGGATTTAAATTTACAAAAAGAAGACTGTTCTATGGAGGGTGCCTTCATGATTTCCTAACCCACTGTGAGAGATACCAATGATTTCAGTAAAACACATAATACAAGTACAAAGCTTTTGCTTTTTTGCATGAACCTAAGAATGTAAGAACGGCCATATTGGGTGAGACCAATGGTCCATCTAGCCCAGTATCCTGTCTTCTGACAGTGGCCAGTGCCAGATGCTTCAGAGGGAATGAACAGAGCAGGGCAATTATCGAGTGATCCATCCCCTGTTGTCCAGTCCCAGTTTGTGGCAGTCAGAGGTCTAGGGATACCCAGAGCATGGGGTCGCCGCCCTGACCATCTTGGCTAACAGCCATTGAGGGACCCATCCTCCATGAACTTATCTAATTCTTTTTTGAACCCAGTTATACTTTTGGCCTTTACAACATCCCCTGGCAATGAGTTCCAGATTGACTGTGTGTGGTGTGAGGAAGTACTTCCTTTTGTTTCTTTTAAACCTGCTGCCTGTTTATTTCATTGGGTGACCCCTAGTTCTTGTGTTATGTGAAGGGGTAAATAACACTTCCTTATTTGTTTTCTCCACACCAATCATGATTTTACAGACCTCTTTCATATCCCCCCTTAGCTGTTTGTTTTCGAAGCTGATCAGTCCCAGTCTTTTTAATCTCTCCTTATATGGAAGCTGTTCCGTCCCCTTAATCAATTTTGTTGCAGTTCTCTTTACTTTTTCCAAGTCTAATATATATATTTTTAGCTGGAGTGACCAGAACTGCCCGCAGTATTAAATGTGTGGGCATGCTGTGGATTTAAATAGTGGCATTATGATATTTTGTCTTCTTATCTATCCCTTTCTTAATGGTTCCCAACACTCTGTTCACTCTTGACTGCTGCTGAACAGATGTTTTCAGAGAGCTATCCACGATGACTCCAAGATCTTTCTTGAGTGATAACAGCTAACTATAGACCCATTATTTTGCATGTACAGTTGGGCTTATGTTTTCTAGTGTGCATAACTTTGAATTTCTCAGCATTCAGTTTCATCGCCCTGAAAACATCTTGCTGTAAAAAGCAAAACAAACAAACAAAACCCCTTTGACCATTCAGCGAGCAACTACCTGCATTAACTGTGTCTTTTCCTCTCTCCACAGCTTTGTTACTGCTGTACGATGTTACAAACAGAGCATCATTTGACAACATCCAAGTAAGTTGGACACGGTCAGGTCCCAGGGGGAACGTGCTGAGAGTTTAAGGCAAATACTTTGTGTTCCTTGCGTTGTTGTATGCAGGTTGGTTGGTTGGTGTTGATGGCATCCTAGAATTGTTTTGCAGTGTTTATAAGATCCTATTGGCTGGTCTGTTCTGCCTCATCTTCAGAGCAGGGTTGGTGAACCAGGTCCCGTAAACCAGGACAACTCTCACCTCCCTGCAGCTCACACTAAGCTCTTCAGTGCGAACCTTTCTGAAGCCTGATTAATTCTTTTCCGCCGTTGTTATTTTGGCTGCTGCTTCAGGCTTTCAGGGCTCCAGTCTGGCATGGCAGGGCGAAGTCTGGAATACCCGGGCCCAGGCAGCGATCATGCTAATTCTGGCCAGACATGAAGTAGGAAGTTGTGGAGGTCTCACAAGACCCAGTTTTGGCAAGATCTGTAGCCGGTTTTTGCAGACCCAAGAGACTTCAAGAATTAGAAGACACTTGAGCAAAAGCTCGAGTTTTGCAGGCTCCTCTGTACTGCCAAGCCTTTTGATGCCTTCCTGCTATCTGGGAGTGACTGACTCGGTCTTGAGTTCTGAGCAAGGGCTTGTTCTGCTCTCTGCACTCTTGTTCCCAGATTGCATTCCAGAGGCAAGTGCACTTACAGAATAAATTACTGTGAACAATTAGGACCTTGCGAGACACAGAGATTTCTGTGTAACGCTGTGGAGCTTGAAAAAGAAATAATCACAGTCTGGTTACCAGGAGACCGATTCTGTTGACACCAAAAGACTCGCTCGAGTATTGACACTTGCTGCTGGGTAATGGGAGCAGCAGGGGAGAATGTCTTCCATTCAGATACAGGAGTCGGATGAGAAGGGGTGTATATATAGCTATCTCCCTAAGAACACTGCACGCCTCTTCTCCGGAGAACTGGCCCTTGCGATCGATGCAAGTAACTTGCATGCCGATACAGTACTGGGTCTGATGATCCACATCCCCAATCCTGCTCATTACTGCCCTACTGTCGATCCCTCCCGCTGTTATTTTTACTGATATTATCATCGCACCTAGGAGCTCTAGTCACGGACCGGGTGAGGACCCCATTGTACTAACACACAACAGAACGACAGTCCCTGCACAAAGAACTTCCAATCTAAGTGTAAGACACAAGATACCAGATGGAGGCAAACCGACCAACAAGGGAGCGCACAGAAACAATGAGGCCAGATTGGTCAGCACAACAGGCTGCGGTCTCAGCCCACCAGTGGCCTGACAATCGTCAAGTTCTTTTGTTGCCATCACAGCAGAAGAGATTTGAAGGAGGGATCTGCAGGAGGACAGTGGGGTGGCTTGGCAGATGTGGAGGGAGAGCGCAGGCAAGGCTGGGAGAAAGCTCGAAGGTGGTGGTTTGAAAATGTAACACGTGGTATCTTAATTACAAAAGGAACTAAACCCGGGGCAGCAGCTTTCTGAGCTGGCATTGGGAAGTGAATTATTTTATATCAGCGGTGGAAAGCTTTCATTTTCAAATGCACGTTCCATTACCTTTCACTAAACGGTACAAGAAAATGTCAGGGCAGTGTGCGAAATGCTGTGTTTGTGAAAATAGGACCTGTTTTGCATTTGTAATACAAATTTCTTGTAATACAAGAAAAACTCAAATGTTGGGTGGATTCATGTTTCACTACAAGTATTTCACATACCTGTGTTCTGCTCACACACCAGGGTGGGGGAGGAGAGGCGTGGAAGAGATTCACAAACACACTTCACCCCTTGCTGTAATGTAGATGAGTTGCTCTTTGTTACACTGTTGTAGCCTGTGTTTTGTGTTCATGTTGGATCTTTCCGATTAGAGCATTTTCAAGTCCACTTAGTTTTTGGCCTCCTATGTGAGAACTGTTTAAAAAAACCATAAAGCATCACCCACCATCCCACTGACTGCTGAATCTAGAACTGCTGACCGTAGAGCACGGTCTGTTGTTTATAGGGACCATCTAGGGCTCGGTCGGGCAAAGGGAACTGCGTAGATGGACCCGTTGCCAAACCTGGGGCCCAGCCCTGTCCCCCGAGCAGTTGTGCCAGGCTCAGAAGTGCTTCCGCTCGAAGGGAGGCTGGTGAGTGGGGACCCTGCCCCGGGATATTCGGGGGGCTCTGTGTGCCTCTACTGCTCTACCCCGCGCCCCACACCAGCACAGCTCGGCCATGACCCATGGTTCTGTGCCCAGTGAGCATCCGCTGAAACCAGGGCCGGCGTTAGACGCGCTGGGGCACAGGGCAGGAAGCTGCAGGCTGAACCCTGCTGCCTGGGGCTGAAGCCCGAGCCCCACAGAACACCTTAGCTTTGTGGGGGCCACTGTGGTGTGGGGTCCCAGCGCTGGCTGAAACTGGGCCCACAGGGGGTGGACGTGGCCTGAGTGTGCAGGCAGCCTGGTCTCCGTGTGGGTTGAGATGGGAGGGGGCCATTTCTCCCGTCCCGGGCCTAGTCCCTGTGGCCGAGCTCTTTGCAGGCCCCTAGAGGGGAGCGGTTCGGTCACACAGCCGTACCTGCAAAGCCCCAGGATGCAGGGAGGAGGGTTTCAGGAAGAGGGAGTGAGAGGCCCCCAGAGAGCTGCTGTCAGGCGATCCGGGAAGGTGCCACGGGGCGCGGGCAGCAGTTTAGCATAGAAGTAAATGCAAAGCTAAATAGAGGAGCTTTGTGTCTGTAATTACTGCGGAGCTGGGTGGGTAATTTGCTTTGGAAGCAAGCGTCCTCTCTCCCACGCAGACCTTGCGCTGGCTCCAAGCCGGGGGAGCCGATGAGAGGCTGCGGAGAGACGCACCTGAGAGACAGCGACTCGATCGGAACGAGCCCTGGGGTTCCTCTCTGGGGAAATGGAACTCACTCGCTGACGGGGTCACTGCTCGCGCTGGAACCTCCCTTTGCTGCTCGGGGATCTGGAGATCTGGGCTCTGCCACTGACGCCCTGCGCGGCCGTGAGCATGTCCCACAGGCCAGGCTTCCCCACCGTGTCCTCGAACCCTGGGCTGTGGGCCGAACTCCGACACCCAGCCCCTGATTTTCACACGTGCCGAGCAGCTGCAGCTCCAGCTGTTGCCAATGGGATCTGTCCGTAAAGTGTTTTCCACCCGTCAGGCAGAGGGCGAAGCACTTGTGGTCGGTGGTGGTGGGTTGATTTAGTAGTTTGTGAATTGGACCGAGCCCTCCAGGGTTCGGCGTGTTTGCTGTTTGACTCCCTTCACTCTCCGGCCAGTGCTCGTCCATGCTGCGTCCGGTCCCGGTCCCAAACGTATGTCTTAGCATGAGGCACCTCCAGCCTGCATGATTGTTTCTATACTGCACAGTTCAGACCAGGCTGCAGGACTCGCCCCTGGGGAATCTCGCCCTCTGGATAGCATGGGGCTGGCCACTCTCAGGACATTTTCCTTTGGCACAAACAGCCTCATTCCCAAGCTACAAGCAACCCGCTGGTGCCCATGCTTGACTGAGCCTGTCGCATGCTCCGAAAGCAGCCGTGCCCAGAGAAGGAGCCTGGCATCCGGCTGCCCTCTGGCATAGCACAGGGTAACATGGACCCCATTGAAATGCAGCCCCTTACCTCAAGTACCTTCTCAGAACGTGGCATCCATTTCCCAGCCTTTCATCTCCTCTCCCTCTGCTTTCAGCCCCCTTTGGAGTTGGCCTCAAAATGAGACCTGAGGGCACGAGTCAGCCCTTGCCATGTTCTCCCAGCCACCCTCCACCAGCTGAGCCCCCTCTCCCCCCCCCCCCCCCCGCCCCAAATGTTTCCCTGGGATTTCTTCTTCTGGTGTCAGATCAGAGACGTGGGCCAGGCAGGCTCCTGCCTCCTGGTTTTCTTCCTGCGGATAATCCTCATTGGGACGTTGATCAAAGGCCGGATTCGCAGCCTGACGGGGGTGGTGTGGATCAGGCCCGTAGGAGCAGCTGGCTACACACACAGTGAGGGGCCAACTGCAGCAAAACCCCAAGGGAAGCTTTTTTCCCCCACAGTCTCTTTCTATAAGGAGCCACGAAGGGAGTCTGTGTGTGTGGAATAGACTGCCCCCTCGGGATTGTGTCCCCCAGTTAGGCCTAATTTCTGACACACTGATTCTGATTGATTCATTTTTGGCCTCTTTGTTTGGACGAATTCAGTTTTCCTTTCTCGCTTTTTGTGCCTTTTCCCATCAACGTGTGTCGTCGTCGTAGGTGATTGTGGCCTTTTTATACACTTCTTACGCTCCCTTTTTCCAGCTGAGCTCACACGTGGGGTAAATCTGTCGGCCCTGGCATGACACCAGCCCTGTCACGTTGGATTTGAGGTCTCTTCAGATCGTCTCACCCTGCCAAAAGTATCTCCGGATGCCTGCGCGGTAGGTGGCACATGTGAAACGAACTGGTGGGGGCTCAGTCCTGCTGTTAGCAGGCAGAAGCCCACAGCAGCACCATTTCAGCTGGCACTAATTGGTCCCCCCTTACCCTCTCCCCGTCCCCATTATGAGCCATCTTGGCAGAGAAGCCAGGAACCGAACAGGCCCTGGAGACTGAGCTCCTGTCTCTTTAGTAAAGGGGGCCTTGCAGATCAGGTCTGGGCTGGCGACAGGGAGGGGAAAATTGCTCCCTGCTGCTGCCCTGGCTGTACCTGCTGGGTCAGCAAAAGGCTCCCGGCTCCAGGGATGTCAGTCCCGCCCCTTTCCCAGAGCTCCGCTGCCCTGCTGATGTCTCCAACAGGAGCAGGGGGTGATGAGATGAAAGAAGAAGGGAAAAGTCTGAGAACAGGCTGCCGGCAGAGCAGGCTCTAACCAGACCCCACTTGAAAGCTTTCCGCGAGGCCTTTCAACTCCAGAGATGAAGAGGTTTCCTCTGCACTTGCCATCTGGAGCCCTGAGCGGCGCACAGAGCACATGGTGTCGCTTCAGCCCACTTCAAAGGGGAGCCGGGGCCGTTCCGCCCACCACACGCAATGCAAGGGCTGCATGAGGTCTCCAGGTGCAGCAGTCGGACCAGCAGGTCGTCCTGCCTCCACCCCGTTCCCCCCGGGGTGCAGGAGCTGCTCTGGGCAGAGAATTCAAAGCTGAGCTCCCTGGTTCAGTTCACTCCGTCCACAGCCCCGGGGTGGTTCCAAGCCAGCCCCGTTGGCACACGCCCAGCTCACCCTCCTGTGCCAGGCCAGCCAGAGAGGCAGGAGCGCTCAGCTGGGCTTGCTGTCTTGCGGATCTTCCCAGCAGCGGATGTGGGACTGCGAGGAGCTGCGTTCTCCTCAGACGTCGTCGTTGTTCGGCTTTGCCTGCACCCTGTCAGAGTCAAACAGCCGAGAGAGGGCCGGTGTGCGTCTCCGGCTCCTGGCTTTGCCGGGATTCTCCGCGGGCAGCTCCTCAGGGCATTAAAGACCATGGAAAATCTGTTGTGCAGACACCTGCTCCCCTGGAAGTGGCTCCCTCTGAAACTGATCTGTGTCCCTGCACCATGCTCGGTCTCCCACCGCCTGCACCTTGTTAACAGCAATTATTCAAACAGCTAATGAAGGTGGATTTTAAAAACCCAGGTTCCTGGTCTGTTCAGCACTCGCGTCTAGGGGCTCCTGCTGCAGGCGGAGAATAGCCTGGCTCAGCCCCATATTCAGAACTGATGCCGCACCAGCCCTCTGCTCCTTGCACTGAGTGGCCCCTGGAGCCCGGGCTGATGGGGGTGCTGTGGATCAGTCATTCCTGTGACTAATGCACGCAGGTTTCAGGTTTCTCATCCCTGGAGACTCCCGCTCAGCGTGGTACCATGAGGAAAAACAATGCATGGCAGCCAAATCCATCCCTGGGGGAACGTGGTTGAACCCAGTGGCATTTGTCCGGGGGTGGAATTGACCCAGTTGGTTTAAAAGACAAAGGACAGGGCTGTGCTGTGACAGGCTCTCAGAGCCAGGACGTGCGGTCTCCCTGCAGCGCTGGTGGAACAGTACACTGAGCACCTGGATCATCCCCATTCCCCATCATGGTCCCTCTGCAGGGTGTGAACCCCGGACCTTCAGCACCAAAGCACAACCTCTGCCATTTGAGCTTAGGAAATAACTCCATTAGCAGGGAGCGGTAGTAGGCTGTTATCCTCTGAAGCCAGGATGCACATTTTTTGAGTGTTACTCTCACAGACACACGCCCAAATGGGATCAGCTCTGCTGACTAGCAAGGAGAGACAACAGGGCCACAGTCTCATTCCTTCTCTGCCCTCTTAGGGGCTGGCGCTCGCAACCCCAGACTTGAGCAGAAGGTGGGGCTGGACAGGGGATAGGGCTAGCAGCTAGACCCTGAATGGGTGCTGGGTTGGGCACAATCTCACCCACTATAGGAGAGCTCCTCTGAAATGCACACTGCCTTTCCCCGCCTCCCTCGGTCCTACAGGGCCCTGAGGCCCCGGCGGTGCAGCTGATGATGTGCTGGCATTTCATTATGAATATATTTTGGCACCATGTGGCTGTGCTGTTTATTAGTAACGTTCGATGTTTGTCAAGGGGGTTGATAATTACAGCTCTCTCCCTATTAACATAAACATATAAAATAGTCATCTGCTGGCTTAAATATTTGTCCACTCCAGAATGAAAATGAAATGACTTAATAGCATCTCCGAGAGGCTCTTTTGCTGGTTGGTTGGCTGTCCTTGCCTTTCCTACCTGAGTAACTTTAAATGTCACAGCCGCACTTCCCTGTCATTCTTCCACCCTGGGCTGACTGTGCCATGCTCATGGTTTTGGGTAGTGAATATAAATGGATGGTGCCCACATCCTGGGCCAACAACGCTGGGAAAGGCAGGTCTTTGCCATTCGTACCTTTTGAGTGTCCCAGTGAGTTCCTTCCTCTTGAATGCCGATGTCTGCTCCCAAAACACGTAGCTGGGATCATTGCATCATCTGGCAGTGAAGCAGTTAAAGATAGGTTTCTTTTTCCGTTTTTCTTTTTAAAGAACGCCGTCAAGATGAAAGTCATGCCAAAGAAAAAGTGCTTCCCCACCCTCGACCCCCCCCCCCCATTCCTAGAACCACCGTTGCTTGTTAAAATGGCCAAAAGTTTAAACCTCTCCCTAGAGAGGGCTTCCCATTTTCCCCAGCTAACTCAGGCCGGTTCCCCATTTATCCCCAGATTTACTGACTGGTTCCTCCTGTGCTAGCACAATGCTGCTCCAGTATGCGTCCCCAACGCTGCAGGGGAATGGTTCAATCCAAAGGTTCGCTCCATGCTTTGTTTTAAAAGAGCGGTTCACGTCTTATTCCAGAAAGCTCAGCTGTGGGGGTTTTTTGGCATAGATCCTGAATTCTAGCCCTTGGCTAATTTTGCCCCTGTTCTTTAAAAACGTTTGTTGTTTGTTTTTTATTCAGTTTGGTGGTTATGTGACAAGTTCCCCTCCCCCCCGGGGTGCCACTTGGAACTGGGGTACCAGTGAGCCTGCCCGACCCACCAACCTGGGTTCCCTTTACACTGTGTTGCTGAGGAAAGCCAGCCAAGCCCTTCCCCAGGCTTCAGACTGCACTTTACCAGCACACACACAGGTAGGGACACAGCCGGCTGCAGCTACACACACAGATGCTGAGATCAGCTCTGTATGGGGAGGCTCAGCTAAGGGATTGCCCAGTACTCAAGTGCACACCCCCCCCTCAGTGGGTAAACCAAAATTGTACCATCTTGCGCTGTACAGGGAACTGTACAGCGTAAGGTCCTGAAATTCACCCCCTCCCTCAATGTGGAGAGAGAGAGACAGCTTTCTGCCCCAAGTGATGATTTCCACACACTGGGTTTAGACAAAACAAAAGCAAGTTTATTAAGTACAAAAGGATAGATTCTAAGTGATTATAAGGGATCGCAAACAGATCAAAGCAGATTACCCAGCAAATAAAACAAACACGCAAACTAAGCTTAATATATTAAAGAAACTGGTTATAAGTAGCAAATTCTCACCCTAAATGTTGTTTTAGGTGGATTGCAAGGAGTCTTGAAGGCAGGCTTCACTTGCTTGCAGCTTAAAATTCCAGATATTCCTTTCACAGGCCTGGGCTTAGCCCTTCTCCCCTAGTCCAGTCTTTTAGTTCTCAGGTTTCCAGCAGTCCTCTTTCTTGGGTGGGGAGTCAATGAAGAACCAGTCACGATGATGTCACTCCCCTGCCTTAAATAGATTTTGCATAGGGTGGGAACCTATTATCATGGAGTCCAGTACCAGATGACTTGGTCAGATGACCCTGCAGACATAATTCAGAGGCTGTTTGTAGCATCCCCAGGAAGACTTCCCTGAGATTAGCATCTTCAAAGACCTATTGTTTTCCCCACTGGCCCTTCCCAACCAGCCATCCAGACTGATTGCATTCTGTCTAGTGGGCGTTCTCCAGGTGTAAACACATTTGTACTAGATGCATAGACAATATTCCTAACTTCAGATACAAAAATGATACATGCATACAAATAGGTTAATCATATTCAGTAAATCATAACCTTTCCAATGAGATCTCACGTGACCCATCTTGCAAAAAACACATCTTAGTTATGCCATAATCCTATTGTAACCATATCTCTCTGAAGAATATGGGACGTAGTGTCACAGTTGAGAAAAATTAACAAAAATACTTGGGGTGTCTCTCTTTCATCTTCAGTCTTATTTACTTTGTGTTCCTCAGCCTGCATAGCCACGTGCTGGGATCAGGGAAAACATCCCTTTCTGATGTACTGTAGCAAGGCACGGTTCAGCACGATATTGGATTATAGGGATTTTTTTCTTTACCATCCTCTGAAGAATCCAGCATTTTCCACTGTTAGAGACAGGGATCTAGACTAATTGGAGATTTGATGTGGCAGGGTACCATACATGCCAGGCCGGTATTCTGCTCCAGTTCTGCAGGAGGCTGTTAACACCTCAGAGGGATCAAATGATCTGATTCTGTACAACAGGAGACTAGAGGGACCCTTGGCCTGCTCCACGAGGTCAGCTGCTTTATTCTTGCCTCTCAAGGGACAAGAGAAGGCTCTGCAGCTTTCGCAGGTTTGCTAATCCTGATTACAGGCAGCTATACAGGAGTCTTAAGATTTATCACATGCTGGGCTGAAGTTCGATATGTGTATACATCAGCTCTCTGAATTCCTTGCTATAAATCAGAGCAAGAAACCCTTTTCCGTTGCTGCTAAAAGGGAAGAAAAGAGGATGAGGATTAGAAAGCACCTCTAGCAAGACCACCTGGGAAGATTATGTAATTAGGCACAAGGAGAATGGTTTGCCAGAGGCTTTTCTTCCTTTCTTACAGGCTCTGACCTCCCTGCCGACTGGCTGCTGTTTCAGGTATTTCTCAGAGCGGCAGTTTCAGAACTGCTGGTTATAACGCTCTCTTCGCTGACCGTTTACGTTTCTCAGCACCTAGAGTACAGCTGGCCATGTGGCCTTTCACCCTCTGTCCTTTAATCACAGGTTATCAGTGAGCAGCAACTAGAACATGTGAGTAGGGGACTTTCCCAAATGAGAGACCCATTACATTCCAGGGAGTTTCTTCCACCTGGGAGTGGAAATGCAGCCGTTCCCCGATGGGAGGGTGGAGCAGGGCTTACTCGGCTGCATAAGCTTACTTGTGTGAAAAGTGTTGGCAGGATCAGGCCTGTGCCTGCATTTCTAGTTCTTGGTGTATCTTAGGGGTTTATCTGGCGGCCCATCATCATAAAATCAATAGAAATAGCAAAGTCCCCAGTGGACGACATGGAGTCTCTGGCACTTCCCACGTTGGGGGCCAAATCTCTGCTTGGGGAAGGAGTTTTGGTTGAGTTTTTTAGATTTTGCTAATTTCTTCTTTGGGTGTTTTTTATTATTATGATTATTATGATTATTTGCTGGTGGGGGCATTGGGGTTTGGAGGTGTCAGTGTTGAGGTTTGGGGCTGCAGGGGAAAAGGTGGGGGTCCGTGACGTGAGCCATTCTCGTAGCAGAAAGGCTTTTTTGAAGAAGCTTTGCAGCATTTTCTGCAGAGGGTCATTACTTGTTAGTACGTCTGGGCACTCTGTAATGTGCTCTTTTGTGATTCATTTTAATTCACAGCACAGTAGAAGGGCAGATCCATTGTCATTCTCAGAGAAGGAATGTTGACATATGCAGTATTGCCTGTCCCAAGCATTCAAATATCATGAGTCAGGCCTTAGAAAATCATGAGGTTGTCTTAAAATTCATGAGATTAAACAAAGTAATAATAAACTGATGGGTTCTTATTTTCCTTCTGGTTTTTTAGCCTTTGGGGTGCAAGCTTTTCTTTGCAACTACAAGAGCTAGAAACTTTCTTTTCTTTTTTTTAATGAAAGTTGAGATCCTCACATAATCACAGGACTCCGGGAGCTGGAGCATTAAGAAAAATACCAAACGGTGTGAGACCTTTTCAGTATACTAGTGAGAGCTGGCAATGCTGGGAGACTGCTCAATGTGTGTCGGTGTTTGCAGGATCAGGCTCCTAATAGATAATTACATATTAGTGTTTGGGGGAGGAATTTGAAAGACTGAACTTCTCTTATGCCTGGGGCATGTTTTAGTGGGCGGTGTGGGGTCCCTGCCGGTCTCCTGGAGCGTGTGCTTTTGTTTCAAAGTTGTTGCCATATCTATAGCCCAGATCCTTCTCTCAGAGAGAGGTTTGCTTTGACCTGGAAGGCACCAGAACTGTGTGGTTGTGCTGTGCAGGGAGGCAGGCCAGAGAAGGCCCAGGTAGGGTGAGTCTGTATATCTATGTGCTGTGAAGCTTTGCTCTGCAGGGGGGGAGCGGGGAGGAGTTGCTGTGTGTGTGTGTGTGTGTGTGTGTGTGTGTGTGTGTGTGTGTGTGGTGGGGGGTATCCTGCTGGGGAATTGACCTAGAGCGGAGGATTCTGTGCTGAGCCCCCCACATCCGTCCTCGTGGCTCCACCAAACAAGCCATGTGTGTGCAAAAACTCATTTGTGCAGGGAGGGAGGATTTGGTTGCATTAAGTGGTGGCTGTTGCACACCCAGTGGCTGTTGCACACCTGCTGATCAGCACAAATACATGGTCCAGTTTAGATACATCTTTTATTCTGTTACAAACCTGCCACCTCTGAACACCACTATTTAAAGCCATTAATTGGCATTTAATTAGCATGGAGAAATTGCAACCCGGCCCGAACAGAAGCATTATCTGGGGGCGCTTAAATTTGGAGCGTGACGGTTCTGAGCAGGCCTCGCTCTCGTTCTGTGGCGTTGGGTTGTGCTGTAACAATAACCGAACCACCACTCAGCGTTTGTCTAGTGCTGTGCGTCTTTGGAGGGCTGTGAAGCACTAACTAATCCTCGCGACCCGCCCTTGATGCGCCAGCGTCACACTCATTAATATTAGTGACAGACATGCAGCAAGGGAACAACAGATTCTTCCCTAGCAGGCAGGGCGCTTGCATCCAAAGGCATTTGTGTTTTCTTTATTCTGGGTTAAAGGGATGCTGTTAAATCATTTAAATCCCATCATTTAGGGCAAATCTTTGAAAACTGTATCTCCCTGCAGGAAAATGACACCAATTGTGTCCCCCTTCACTCCTGCCCTGTATTGTTTATAACAGCACCATGACCATCTGCTGACTCCTGCCATTATGATAGAACACTTCCTCTCCTCCATTACCTGCTTTGAGCAAATAGTTAACTGTTGACACTCTAAAGCATTGGAGATAGCGCCCATTGAGAAGAAATGGGCAGTGCATACCTCACAGCTATTGTTTCAGGCTCTCTGCAAACTCAGACATCCCAGTATCATTTTCACAGAGGTCACATTTTTAAAGTTTTTCTTTGCAACCAAACTAACTAGACTTATTTTATTTAATGAAAGCTGAGACTCTACAGAACAATTGAGAGGTCTACCCAACTCCCCATGGCTAATATTTTGTGCCTCCTGATGCTGGGGAAATACTGATTTGGGGCTTTAAATGTATTTTCAATTATTAACCAAAAATATACTAGAAAACAAGGTGTTACTATAACAGGAGCTCCGGTCATTTACATATATACAGTTAATCTTGACTGTGTCTCGTTCCAAGTGTTTATATTTATGAAGATGTTAGAGGACTGACAGTTCACATTTTCTCTCGGCAGTGAGTGAAAGGGGGTGACAGGTTAACTTGAGCAGCTAATTTATGCTCTGTGTAATTACAACACGGGCTGGGAAACATGTACATGGTAATTTACCGCAGCCAGCTTTATGGGTGAGGCTGTGAACTCCGGAACATATGTCTCATTTATTGTCCACTGCCTCCAAATCATCCTGATTGGCAAGATTTGAAATGGCGAACAAAAGCTACCGCTAACGAAGCCTGTTGCAATCTCTTAATGGCCCCACTGTGGTGTTTTTGGTGACTTGCACTGGTATATTTCACCCACGTGGGTTTGAAGTCCAGAGAAATTCAGGCCTGTTCATGATTGTAAAATCCCTGAGCGTGATGGAAATTTAAAGCCCTTGGTGGCTCTGTGACCTGTCCCTCAGAGGCAGAAGGGAGAGCTGCTGCCAACTTGATCCTCCGGATGGCAGGAGAGCGGGAGGGGTGAGCCGAATAAAAGCAAGCTCCCTGGGGGAGAGGGAGGCCGCTGAGAGCCCCTATGAGAGGAGGGATGCTTCCTGCCTTCCACGTCTGGGCGTAGTTCCCATTGCCCTGAAAATCAGTCCTCATGCTTCGAGGGGGAGGTGATAGCCAGCTGGGGTCAGGAGGGGATCCTTCTCCTTTCCCCTGGGGCCTTGTCGTCAGTGGTTGGGGGGATGGCATGTTCTTACCTCATGGGAGACACCTCACGGTAAAATCACAGTGAAGACAAGGCATGCGAGTTCGCAAGGTGAGTTAAAGTGTCAGGGGCCCGCGACCGGGGCGTGGGCAGTCTGGCCTCGTGATTCGAGCAGTGGCGAGGATCAGAGCCAGAGTCAGGAACTGAGCACGGGAGCAAGACTGGAGCAGGGCAAGGAACAAGTGGGCACGGGAGCGATCGCTGCTGTGGGCGTAAGCACTGAGCCGCCAGCGATCTGCTGCTGCTGGGCTTAACATAATGACTGCTGGCTCCCCGAAGCCGGTCAGTCAATCAGGCGGTTCTTCTGTAGCTCCTCCGGGTTCATGAGCCTGCCTGGAGACTGAGGTAACTACTCCCAGGCTCAGCGGCAGGAATTTGTTCCCGACACAAGGCTGCGGAGTTAACTCAAGCGTTGTTTCTCCACACAGACCAGCCTTTCCCTCGAGCGTGGTGGTGCTCCTATCTCGAGTTCCTGGCTCATTGGGGTACAGGCCAAAGCTCCAGTTAGCACAACTCGTCGTCTGCTAACACACCCACTGTGTAGTGTGGACACAGGCTAGGTCCACTGGAGCGCTGCTAGTCCTCCAACGCCTTCCCACAATTCCCCCCATGTGCCCAGAAAGGACAGACAAGCTCTCCCACAGTTCACTTGGAAAGAATTCATAGAGCGGTTCAAAGGAACAGGGGCTGTACCCCCAAAGCTCGCAGCACCTCAGTGTGGCCGCAGCAGCTCCAGGGTTATCTCGCGGTGTGGCTGCTCTCACTCGAGCCGGGCTGACCTGAGAGGAGTAGCTGGAGCACCGATAATGGCAGGTAACTGCTCTGTGCAGGCTTGTCCATCATCAACTCCACCTGCTAACTTGTGTGAAAACTGCCAACAGCCTTGTCTTCACTAGGGTTTTACCTGGCGTTAGCTAGCTCTAGCTGAGAGGGCACCTTTCTCCTTAGTGTCGCATGTGCGTTAATTCAGAGTAAAGGGTCACGTCTTCCCCATGATCGGGGTTTGTCCACTGCTGGAGACAGGATTCCGTGGTACAGGGACCACTCGTCTGTTCCCTGTGGCACACCCCTAGATTTTTTAGCTAGGTGTGGTTTACACTTAAAAGTTTTGCCAGCATAAATCTGTCGGTTAGCAGTGTGCAGGAATCCACCTCCCCCAAAGGAACTTAGCTGTGCTGGCAAAAGCCCTAGTGTTGATGCTGTTTCACTAGCAAAAAACTGCTTTTGCGGATTATAGCTAGTTTTGTTTGAGAGAATGGTATACGCTGTACCGGCAAAAGCAGCCTTTCCAGTTTAAACTGCATCTCCACTAGCAGGGTTTGCTGCTACAACTATCCTGGTGGGACTGTACCAGCAAACACCGCCTAGTGCAGACAAGCCCCCGGTCTGTTGATTGCCAGCTGACACTGAGATGACTCAAACATTTGTAAAAGCTAGTATGGACGCTCACCAAACACTTGTTCTTTGCCCTCGGCAGGCCGCAAGTGTTAAACGCCAGTGTTTGCAGGTTGGGGATTCGTAAGCAATTAACTGGAGGTAAAAAAGTCCAGTGTAGGAAAAGCCAGTGAGGCCAGCACGTTGTTACCCAGCAAGTGCCCCTCGATTGCAAGTGCACGCTTGCGGCGCCCTGCACGTCTGTAGTGCCGTCTCCGTAATAACCGTGACATGCCTCTAGTCCCTGCAATGCCACCAGCCTGCGAGTTCCACTTGTACTTCGCGGCAGGGCAAAGAGAGAAGCCTGAGCTAATGAAAGCTTCCCCTTGAAATCCTTCCTGCCCCAGCCAAGATAAGGGGAGCGAGGATTGCACCGTGGGATTGGCCCTGGAAGCCGAGGGATGCTAACCCGGCTTATCCTGCGCCTCTGAGCAGAGCTGCTGCGAACAAAACCTGTCTCACAACAGGCGGCTGGCAGGGCTCTTGGCTGGCTGCAGAGCCCCAGGCAGGGCAGCCCTCGGAGCACAAGCATGGTCCAGGGATAGGCCAAGAGCGTGTGTAGCTGCAGGAGTCCCAGAGCTCTGCAGACCCGGAAGGGAGCAGGAAGCGTCCGGGAGCCAAGACTGACTGTATGGACAAGGCTTTGGCTGTATAGTGGGCCCGTTGTCTCTGCGGGGGCCCAGCAGCAATGCCTGGCATGGATCCTATTAGGAAGCAGCGTCGCTCTGCACTCTCCAGATGTCCTCTCTCTACTCCTGTCCTGACCAGCTCAGACGTGCAATAGCTTTGTCGTGCTGTGATGCTCCCCCGGGCCAGGGAGGGGCTGAGTCACCGCCTGCCCTGTGACCCTGGATGTCTGACACCAACAGCCTGTGTACAGTACAGTGACGAACCCCTGGCGTTCACCAGCCGGTTACTCCTCCCGGGGTGACACCAGCAGCCCCCAGTTCTCCCCCCAGCACGTCTTTCTCCGCCATGCTCAGCCCCTCTTCTGTAGCACCTGCAAACCTGACCAGGCTCGCTGCACCTGTGTAACGTGCTGCTTACAGTGCACAGCCACTGAGTAACTTAACTGGGGTTGACGAAACCTCCACGCCAAGCAAAGCACTTCCTTGCTTTCTGGTAGAAGTGAAACGCATGTCCAAAGAGCCAGAGGTTTAGGTGATCCCCAGGATAAGGAATCGGGATAGAAATGGTTACAAACAAAGAGACATAAGCATCCACTTGGAAGACTAAATTCAACTTAAAAAACTAGAGCCTTTTGTTTAAAGAAGTTTTTCTCCCCACAGATCAGGGGATAGTCGTGTTAGTCTGTAGCCACAAAAACAGGAGGAGTCCGGTGGCACCTTAAAGACTAACAGATTTATTTGGGCATAAGCTTTTGTGGGTAAAAAAACATCTGAAGAAGTGAGGTTTTTTTACACACAAAAGCTTATACCCAAATAAATTTGTTAGTCTTTAAGATGCCACCGAACTCCTTGTTATTTCTCCCCACAGTCATTCTTCCAGCATGGCTGGTGTGTTCTTTAGCCAGGACTCAGCGCACGCAGCTTAAAGCACTTGGTGTCTTTGACTCCTCAGGTGAAGGATAACTTAGGGCTTCTCTCCTCCTTTCTTTGTAGCCCAGTAAACATGGAAATGTATTCCTTGGCAGTGTATCGCCTGATAAAGTCCCCTGATGGGCTTAGATGCCATGTTGGCTGGTGTAGGGTACGCCATGCAGGCCTCTCCCCTGCTTGTGATTTTACAATGCAAGCAGTCTTCCCGCAGTCAAACAAATAGCCACTGTCCTTGGCCACACCTGGCTTAAGGTGCTGGCCCTTTTCTTTTGTCTGGAAAAACCTTTATCAGCTTCCCCTGACGTGCCAGTTGTCGCATATTTCCAGCACATCTGGATAATTCTTCGTAGGCTAACCATGGCGACGTCATGCAGGAATGTTAATGATCGGCGAGTTATTAGCTCTCCGGAGAGATATTACATGCCACCGTTTGGGTCTGAAGCATGACAACAGTGTGTGAGATGCACTGAGTAGGTCAGGCCTGATGAGAGCGGCTGAGGCGTGAGCCTCAGTGTCACAAGGTTACACGTTGTCTAGAGGAGCCCTGGCAGGACTCCTGCCCAATATGCTAGCAGCCACTCAGTGGGAGACCCCTGCCCTTGGTGAGTGAAGGCCGCTGGGTGTCTGTAACGGCCCTAGTGAGGAGCTGCCACTTGCATTCCAGGACAGCCCTGGCCAGGAAAAGCAAGAGGAAGCCACTTGGGAATCTGCCCCTCTTTGTATGTTACATTTTCAGCACTACAAAACAACACTGCCTGGGTTTTCCACTGGATGCCTCAGTGAATTAAGGGCAGCTGTCAATGGGAAGGCTCCTCAGAGCCTCGGGAGACGCATCAGGTCTTCGCAGCTCTGCGCTTCCTTGGAGTCTGTTGTTTGAATAACGCCAATATTCCTTGGATGAGCTGATGCCACGGACACTGATGACAGGCGCAGTCCTGCAACCCCTACTCCTGGGCAGAGTGCCTGAAGTCAGTGATTCTAGTAAACGTTACTCGTGTAGGGAAGGGTCAGGATAGGTAAGAGTGGGGAAAAACCTGCTACCCTCCAGGGGCGCGATTTCCAGCAGCTCTCAGCCAATTAGTCTTGGCACAATTCAATTCTTATTGCCTTTTACAATGGACAGTGGTCATGTTTATTTTTAGCACTTGTTCAATTTTATTGATTTACATTTTCAGTGTTGCACTAAATGAGGGGATTTACACATTTTTAAATGTTTTATCTATTTACATTTTCACAATTGTGAGAAATGATGGGGGGGGGGTCAAGCAGTGGGGGGGGGGGGATCAGGCAAATAATCATCGAAGGACAGTAACCACTGAGATTCAGAAAGTTAAAGCTTTATAACAGGTAAAACACAAACAGTCAACATCGTATGTCAAACTTTGAGCCTGAAATCAAACGGTAATAAGGTCTCAAGCAGCCTCTGTACATTTCCATTACTGATCAATGTTTTTGTCAGTTTGGGGGCATACGATGAAATCAACGTTTATCAGCATTTACCGAGAAAAATCCCACCCCTCCAAACCTACCAATTACCCAGATTTGAGGCAAAATCCAGGTCACCCCTGGGGACCTGACTACGTTTTATCTGAATTTTGGGAGTTTGTTAGGCATCCAACTCTCCCAATGACACTCCAGCCGGCATGGGTCAGCGAAATACCAGGGGCTGGGCAGCTCTTGGGAGCTGGCTTTGCATTTCCAGTAGGCTGGTGGGGTAGTCTGGGAACCGTTCCTGCCTCAGCAGGGTTCAGAGTGTCACGTCCTGCTGCAGCTGTTGTTTAACCTGGGGGTTTCATATCCCCCCCCCCCCCATGCCTGATGCTTTGGCCATAGTTTCTTCCCACGCTGGCCCTGGCGTGTCCCTCTGACCAGTAAACGATCTCTCTGCTCAGTGCGCTGTTTGGTTTCCCGTGCTGTTGCAGGTGTTGCTAGCAGTACGGTGTTTGCTTATTCATAGCAAACATGGCCTTGGAGCCCGGAGCAGCTGATATTTGCTTAGCAACCCCAATGAAGCACATTTATTTGTTTGATTTTCCAAACAGGCTTTTTTTTTTTTTCTAGTTGTGGCTTCTAATGGAGCAGAGGAGGGTTGTGTTTTCTCTCCGATGAGCCTTTTAAGGCGGCAAGTTTGGGGTTAGTTTGTGCAGTTTGATTTCGGGGATGACTGAAGAGCAATCGGGGGTTAGCAAGGCTGTCTATAGACTCTGTGCCCAGAGGTCGCAGACCCGTCCTTGTTTCCAGGCTGTGTTGTAATCAGGTTCAGCTGGTCCTTAGTTTTCGCTGGCTCCTCGTGAGGCCTGACACCCACTGCTGGTTACAGATGTGCCCTCTGCAGGTGGTTGCTATGACACATGTCACAGTAACAGTCTCCTCTCCTTTCCCCTGGTCTGGGCACTGCCACCCCCCTCCCTGCATCTCTCCCTTACTGGCAGCCTCCTGTCTGGTGTCTGTGGTGGTTTTCAGGCAGGTGTGACCAGTGACGGAGCCCAGGGTACTGTCCTGGAGCGCTGACCCCCATCAAAGCCGCTATCTTCCCCCCAGGTTGATTTCACGTGGCTTGGAAAGCGCCTTTGAAAGCTCCGTAGTGTGTAGTTCTTCCCATCTGGGGCTCCAAAGGGTTCACTGTTGCACTGGCTCTACAATGTTGTTAGCAGGGAAGGGAGAGGCTCGTGGTTGGGGGTGGGGACTCCGGGGCGAGGAAAGTCCTGTCCAAATTACAGCCGTAGCCACCCCACCTGAGGCTGCTCAGAACTGCCCTGCTGAGCCGGGAGAGGCAGATGGAGCCAAGATTTGGAGACCTCCAATGGAAATCCAGGGCTTTCAGGAGCCTGATCCGGTAGGGGGTGCTTTCCCCCTCGTGGTGCTAGGGGGCACTATGCCAACCCTCCAGGATTGTACTAGAGTCCCCAGGAATTAAAGATTAATCTTTGTCATATGATGAAACCTCCAGGAATACATCCAACCAAAACTGGCAACCCTCCGCCGTGCTGTCTGTCAGAAACTCCATGAAACTGAAGTGCCAGCTCTCTCTGGCCATTAAAAATCTGGAGCCTGTCTGTTAAGAGTATGGCTGTTACTGTTAACTTGGGTAACTTGTTCCATCCCTCTGAACTGAATATAGCTTTCCTCCCTCCCTGACCCAGGGTTGCTGTGTGCTGCCGTCCCATCTGAGGTGGCTGCATTTGGATGAGGTGTGACTCGACGGACAGCATATAAAGGATTTTCAGATTCAGCAGGAGGACAGGAGTTTAGATAGCAGTACAAAATCGGAGCCAATTCTTGGTTTAAACATTAGAACAGAGAGTCGCTTCTTCTCTTTGGGAATTAAGCAAAGTGTGAGTCAGCCCAGCAGAAATCATTCCGATTTCAACCTTCACGGCCAGCTTTGACTTTTTCTTTACTGGATTAGGATAAATCAGACGTTGCGGGTGATATTTTTGGAGCTGAAATTGTACATTTTGTTAACCTGGGCACCTGTGACGCCTCCAGTAACTCGAGGAACAAATCGTAATGTGTAGCTTTGCAGCACCTAAGCTTTTCCTGATTAAACTCATTAAAGTCGCTGCCTCTTTGAGAAATGCAGTTTTCGTATCTCTTGACCCCACAGTCATCCTGGCTGTCACTTTGCTACAAACAGTAAATCGCAACATTTACAACCCGGGGTGGCAAAAGAAACCCTCAAGAGCCCAGCTGGAAGGGCGACTGGCTGGAGTGTGGCAAGCCCAAAGTTTGACCCTGGCCTAAAGCTTGTGTTTTAAAATGTTGCTCTGATGAAAGGGGAAAAGTTAAGAGCCCTTCCAGAGCAGGTGGTGGGAGTATAGAAAGCCCAGCTGTACAGATCTGCACCCACCACGGACAGCCCGAGGCATCCTGGCACGTTGGGTTCCTTCACCATACACCCATCGTTAGTGTTTGTATTCCAGGAGCACGTCCAGGTCCCACCATGCATAGGCCTGGTCTACACCCAAAACGTAGGTCGGCTGATCTGCGTCACTAAGGGATGTGAAAAAGGAGATTGCCGTTAAGCTGAGCTACACCACAGTGCAGCCACTGCTAGGTCGATGGAAGAATTATTCCGTCAACCTAGCTACCGCCTCTTGCGGGTGTGGATTTACTACAGCGAGGCAGACGCAGTGCTGCAGCTGTGCTGCTGTCGCGCTTGTACTGTAGACGTACCCAAAGCAGGAGACAGCCCCTGCCCCCACGAGCTCACAGTCCAAATGAGCAAGACAAAAGAACTGTAGAAGCAGGGGTGTATTAGATCCCCGTTTCACAGACAGGATCTGGGGCACAGAGGTCTCAGCTCAGCAAAGCACCTGAGCACGTGCTTTATCACTTTAAGCAAGGGATGGACAATTCTTAATTGCTCTGCTGACTTGAGGTGAGCACAGTTAAGTGACTTGTCCGAAACCATACAGAGAGTCAGTGGCAAAGCCGGTTTCTTCCAGTGCCTTCACCACTAGTTCAGCCTTGCTTTCTAGCATCATGCTGCCCTGGGCCAGCTCCCATTTTGTAAAGCTGGCAGGGACTTGGCACTGATGAAATTCCTGCTCTCCTGAGAGCCTAGAGTTACCCGGCCATGGGTATCGCTATGTATCAAAGTCGCTTGGGTGGTTGTGCCAATGTCAGCACTCTGGCATGGGAACCAGGTTCCTCACCTTCATCTCTCCACTGAGTGCATCTTCTCCTGCCCCTCAGTACAAAACTCAGTTTGGCTCAAACCAATCTCTTGCCAATGTCCTTTTAAAAACTAAAATGGAAAGCCCCTTTTCCTAGTGGGTGTCGCACTTCCCATGAGCAAACCGATGGCCAGCTCCAGTGAACCAGTTGCATGTGCCCATGTGAAATGACCATTTGACAGTGCTCCCTGGGCCAGACCTTACTATAAACAGAGTTTCAGTCCAGAGCAAAAAAAGATTTACACCAGACATGTGAATCCCCTTCGTAGCTTTCTAATGGAAGTGCTGAACTGCACTGGTGCAGAAAGAGGCGCTCGCATTAAAATCGCTAGAGAGGATAACAGCAGATTGCACCCGGTGCATGTTCCTCGCTGCGGAGCGGTGCAGGATGCAGCAGTGGCATCACATGTTAAAGCAAGAAGAGCCTTGGTTCTTTGCAGATCTCCCATCTCTCTGTCTGCCTGCCTCTCTCCACACTGGTATTTGCTAACGAAACAGTGTCTTAAGTGAGGAGTTAATGGCTAGTTTGAAGCAAGTGGCCTTAAAGGACAGAAGGGGCATTCGGCTTATCTGGCCTGACCTGTATAATACAAGCCGGAGAACTTCCCCCACTGATTTCTGCATAAATCCAATAACTTGTGCTTAAGCTAGAGTGGATCTTTCAGAAAGAGCCATCGGCCTTGATTTAACGACCCCAAGTGATGGAGATCCCACTGGGTCAATTGCTCCGAAGGGAATTACCCTCCGTGTTGAAAAGGTGCACCCCAGTTCCAGTCTGCATTGGTCTAGCTTCAGCTTCCAGCTGTTGGGTCTCATTCTGCCTCTGGCTGCTAGATTAAAGTGCAATCTGCTATCAGAGATCTGCGCATTATGTAAGCACTTACAGACCACAATCAAGTTGCCTCTTAACCGTCCCTTCGATATGCTAAATAGAGCGAACTCCTTAGGTGTGTCAGCTGTGCAAGGCACATTTCCAGTCTGTGATTACTTCCTGGGTGCCGAAGAATGCAGGAAGACCAGCCTTCATTTGGCTTCAGTTCATGGCAATGGTTCCATTCCTGTGGGTTTGAGGGGCCTGGACAGAGGGCAGAGAGGTTACCACTAGTGAGGGCGGATCTTTAGCTTCGTTTACAGGCTGCTTTGGGATTTGTAGGTCACTGGTTCAATTCCCAGGAGAGGTCCCTATAATGGATAGAGCATCTCACTAATTAGAACTAAAAAAGCCCATTTTACCCACCCCTCCAAGCAATGCAGGAGTGAGTGCTCCCTGCGGTATTTTATCCAGGCCAGTTTCAAACATCTCACGCAATGGTGCTTTCACTGTTGCCCTGGCAAGACCATGTCCTGGGATAACAGACCTGCAGAGCCGCCCACGGAGACACATGGATACCCCCACGGTTGGTGCAGTGAGAGCCCAGGGAGAGTAGAAAACACCCTTCAATGTCAGTTGTGGGGCTCTCTCTGGTCCCATTGCAGCTAAACCCACTGCCATGCATGGCCATGACCGGGCACCTTGCTGACAGTTCCAGCAGAGAGGTCAAGGGCCGAACAGGCTGTGAGACCGCAAGCCTGGGGTCAGCTGCAGTGGAGTCCAGCACGAAGTGACCCCGGTCAGGAGGCCTGGCTGGGCCTGGCTCATTCACTCCACGGGGCAGTTTCCTAGACGCAGAGAGGACGTGGCGCGGTTCCCTGGTCTGGGGGCGTGCACTGGGAGCATTCGGGGCTGTTCCTTTCGCAGAGGCTGGCAGCACTCGCCGCTGGAGAGGCGAGCCATCCCACAGCCATTTCAATAAATACAGTCAGACAGTTTTACGAGGCCCCGCTAAGCAGGAGGCATTAGTCCTGAATAAATAGGACATAATTGCTAATGTTCCAGATGTGGAAGTACATTGTGTACGTCTCTGAGGAGACGATCGCGCTCGGCTCCTTTACTTCTGCAAAAACATTGCCTTTAATAGTCTGCGGCTGACTGAAACGCAGTTAATATTCCCGGCCCCAGTGAACTGTAACCGCCAAGGACCTGCAGAGAGCCCTTATGAGACAATCCCATTGTAAGTCAAGCTCCCGGCTTCCAAGAGGGTATTTTCCAGCAGATGGCTTCCATTTCTCCTCCTTAATGGAGAGATTTGTGCCCAGGGTGTAAATTAGGAGTAAGCTCAGACTCAGGCTCTGCTTTACCCGTCAGCCTCCTGTCACACCCCTCCCTCCACCCCCTTCAGGGTGTAATTACAGTCTTCTGTGCAAGCTGCATCGCCTCACTGCTTACAGCCCACCTGCAGCTCACCCCACCCTTCCGGCTCTACCATACACAGGTTTGTAGTCACACCGAGCTGAATTCTGAATGTTGGTTTTTTAAATGCCACTGCTGGCGTGGGATCTTATCTGAACGTTACAAAACTCGTTACAGCAAAATCCGGAGAATGAAGGCCCTGATCCAGCAGACACAGAAGTAGGTGCCTGACTGAACTCTCATGGAAGCACTACCCACGTGCGTAAGTGTTTGCAGCATCAGGGGCTAAATTGTGTTTTTATTGAAAACTTTTCCCTTCGTGGCTCAATATCTTTGTCATTTCGAAGCAAAATTGCTGCAATGTTATTCAGAATTGCAATACACAGACGTGGTGCTGAACTTTTTATACGTGCTGGGCAACATTTTCAGAAATGGGAGGCTCAAAGTAGGCTCCTAAGCCCGTATTTAGGCACCTAGTGGTGGATCTTCAAAAGCAGTGACTTGGGAGCACAGCTCCCATTGCCTTCCATTCCAGTGGCCAACCTGTTGGAGAGCCGTGTGTGCTTGGAGCATTGTGGCTGTGTGGACTTGTGGAAGTTCAGTGGATTGGAAGATGTATCAGGGGCTATTTGCGTATCGACGAGGTGTTGGAGTTTGTGGTGGTTTCACAGTGAGGGTGATGTTGAGACCCAGGACTTGTCTTTTTCAGCATGAGATGAGCATTTTAAGTGTGAAATTTCTTACTTGAAGAAATCTCTTTGTGATCTGAAATTTCACTAGCAATTAGGAAACTAACTAACCAAATACGAAACATCTGCTTAGCAACTGAAGGCTATAAAATGTGAAGAGTAAAGAGCTAGAAACGTGGAAATAAAACATTGATCTAAGTTTTAAATCATGAAATCAAATGAAATCAATTCTTTAATGTTCTTGTTTAATAAATTCTGATTGTTACCCCTCCTGAACCTCAGATCCCCTGAGTTCCAGTCCCGTGCCTTATCTGTTAAACGTCCTTCCTCCCTTTGAGCAGTGTGTGGTTTAGAAGGGCTAAGTCAGGTTTCTTCTCGTTGAGCTAGGATTGATGTATCCAGAGCAGCGATCTCAACTGGCACCTGCTTAGCCATTATCAGCTCCCAGTTTGCTTTCCAACAGGTGAGGTTGCCGTTGCGTCTGCTCCCCACTCAGTGGTTTCATTATCCGTTCCAGCTCCAGAGTGACATTTAACAGGACGTGAGAGAACTCTTTGCGAGGAGCTTGAGAAATAAAACCATTCTGTCTTTAAATGGTTTGCTGCGCTCTGCCTAGTTGATTGAATACAACGACTCCTTGAGGGCTATTGTAAAGGGCTTTTATTGACTTGAGAAATGAACCTGAAACTCCACTCTTCACAATTACCCATTTAACTCTTCGTTTTGCCGGCTGGGTGACTGAAGGTGAGTTTTCTAGCTGTCCTGATATGGAACAGTGAGGACGCCTCGTCTGGTAACACCGCTGCCGTATCTGCTGATGGGAAGACGGCTGCTCGGGCAGACTTGGACAGCACAGGCTGTTTTGTGGCGATTTTGGGTTCCACTCTTGTCTATGATAGTCGGCCACCTCTCTACACACCTTAGCCAGAGTACGTATGATCTATGCCAGGAGCTGGGAGACACAGTTGCTAGCCAATCTCAAAGACTGTCGTTGTCTCATGAATACTGCAATGCAATCTTGGTCATGCATCTCTTTACTTCTCTGTAAATAGGAGGATGCTGCCTGCACTCCTCTGTTGGCAGGTGTTTGAAATTTACATGTCACTGGGTTTCTGTTTGGCTACAACTGCATGGGGGCCATATGGGCTCTCAGATTTTTCTCTCCCCTGCATTTGCTTCATGTTCCTTCGTTGCCGGCAGCCAAATGAATGTCCCTGGGAAAATCAATGGTCAGATTAGATTCATGCACACGATTATCGTCTAATTGCTCCCATTAACCGGGGCTCACGCGGCAACATCGTAGAGGTCACCAGATGGAGCTTGTAATGAATGAGAGAGGCTTTGGCAGGAAATTAATCTGCCTTGGGATTTTTTAGCCTTCTCGTTTTCCTTGAGCTAGGGCTTAGTTTGTAACTTGCCATTTGGGTGGCAGTTTGAACGACGTGCTGGAGACTCGCTTTCTTTTGAATTAGCGTTTTGGTGATGGAAGAAGGGGCTGGACTGAGAGCTGTGGGGTCTAACACCTTCTCTGCGTCCACCAAGCAGGCCGGCCATAGTGCAAGCTTCCCGCATGCATCACTTTAACTGTGCAGCCCCCGAGCAACCTGGCAGCAACTGCGCTAGGGCAGATAGCACCGCTCAGGCCCCACGGCTCCTTCGGCCCTGGCTTCTTTGCGACAACGGCCAACCAGGCAGAGGTGGTGTTAGTGCCAGTGGTCTTTGCGATGTGCACCCCTGACCCCCAGGAGCTGGCCTGCGACGCACCCAGCGCATGCCATGCATGTCTCCACACAGCGCTCTGGTGGTGTCCACTCACAGCTGCTGGCAAACTGGGCTGGATTTCAACAGGTGATGTGGAACCATCACCAGTCCCTTCTGCCCACCCAGCCCCACCCCTCAGGCCTCTAGCCTTTCAGCTCACGTGACCGACCACCTCCGATATTCTGCTTTTAAGGGGGAGCAGTTGTTAAATCTTAGCGCTGGATTTGGCAGGCAAGGGGAAGCCATGGCCTGGAGGTAGCAGCTAATCAGTTGGCCTTCAAAGCCAGGATAGTGGAGTGATGTGCGAGAAGCTCTGCTGAGGCTGCAGCTCCTTCAGGGTCAGGAAGGGCTGCCAGAGATCGGAAGGGGAGGGGCTGAGCAGCAGCAGGACGGGGGGGGGGAGAAAGGGTCAGCGGTGAAAGAACAGGGCTTACAAGCTCCTCCAGCAATGGGAGTATGAAATGCAAATATCTTATCCTGAAAGCAGCAAGCTCAGCCCCTGGGTGGATTGGGCAGCAGGGAGTGGAACTGGAAAGCCACGGAGCGCCCCCCCTCCCCCCCCGAGTCCCTGGATCCCACGGCAGCGCCCTCTCCTGGGCCTCTGGCTCCCTTTCATTCAAATAGAAATCAAAGGAGCCAGGGAAAGAAGTACACCCCTACTTGACACGGGCACATGGGAGTGCTGGCCCTCGTCTGACAGGGGAGGTAACCCCATCCCGAGTGGCCTGCGCCACCTTTGGCAGCACCGACAATCCAGGCTGTTAATTTGCCCGTTATACGCCCCTGCCCCTTGCGGTGTCTCCCTGTTGTATTCGCTGGTAGATGTTCCTCAGTCTTCCAGCGGCTTCCCTCTCGCAGTCTCTTGTTGGTCCTTTATTGCTCTGGCGAATTCCTGCGTCCCTCTGCTGGGGGTGAAGTAATCAACGCGAACGCTGCTGGCTGCACTCGCCCAGAGAAACCTGCCTCCCCACCCGCTGTCCCAGGGCACGAGCCGTGCTTTGAGCATCACTGCAACTGAGAGGTCAGTGCAAAGGGGCCTGGAACCCGCTGCTCGCTGTGCACACGGGGCAGCAGGAAAGGCTCCGTTATGTCAGTGATGTCTCCGATTCTTCTTGGAGCAGCTCCTGCAGGCAGGTGTCTATCTGATTCGGCACACCAACATCTGTCTGGCTCGGCTTAAGCCCCAGTCCGAATACCACCAGCCTTACTGCAGTCCAGTACCACCAGGAGACCACTTCTGCCTCCCAGAGCGTCCAGAAGAAACGGTGGACAGGAGCTTTTTGTGCACGCAGGTGGCAGAGCATGAACAGGGCAAGTCGGACCTGGAGTGAATGAACAGTGGGAGTGGGAATGTTCCCTGAATCCATTCAGCTGTGTCCATGGGAGGGGCCATGTGGGGGGCAGTGCTCGCTACTCACCCTCAGAGACCCATGTGCTCCTTTCCTCCTGTCATGTCTCTCGGTGTTGTGGTTAGATGTTGATGGATGTTTGGCTGCGTGTGTGTGTGTGTTCTTTCTGTGTGCTGCCCCAGCCCTCCGCATACAGCTGGCACGGCAGACCTCCCACGTGAACCACCCAATGACCGCAAGATCCGTTAAGGGATGAAGGCACCCAGCCAGGTTTATAGTCGACAAAGCACGGTATTAGTATCCCACAAACTCTACCGGACCACTAATACATGTATGCCCATAACAATGGACCAGCTCAGTGAATGGCGGGACTTTCCATTCCTCCCTAAGGCCAGACAAAGATACTCCCTCTGAGATACATCTTTATACCCCTGTCAGAGAAAAACAGAGTTCTCACTCTCTTTGGTTGGCTGCAGCAAAGTATGTATTGAAATCCCCTTCAAATCCCTGACAGTTCTTGCTCTGCTTCCACACCCCGATACAAACGAGTTAGTACTGCCCCTCTGACATAGTTAGTTACTGCCCCATGACATCACTAGTTATTACCCATTATCTTGTACATGTTGGTTCGATCAAAACATCTTTATTACATACTGTTATCCTGACCTTATCTTTTAGGAGGGGTCAGTGTGTTCCTGTTGTTCTTGGGGAATGTTTTTGTACCATTTTTGGTATCGGGATGTTCTGGTACCACATGATATCGGGATGTGTTTGCGTGAGTGCTCTTTGCCTAGCACTTTTTAGGAATGTGAATTTCTGCATTATCAGCCCTGTTCTTGTGCGATTCTGTGAGCAGGTCCTGCCTCATACTAGGCCTTTGATACAAGGGCTTATGTCTCAGGCTCTCTTCCTACTACAGGTGTCTCTTCTGAGATGGGCTTGCCTGGAACCCCAGATCTAGCTCCCTTCACCCTGGCTTTGGGAAACCAGATCCCAGCCCCTCTCTGCTGGACCCAAACAGGAAGAGCTGCCATATGGAGATGGGCTGGATCAGGGTCAGAGCCAGGTTGGATTGGGGTCAGAGCCGGTGACTTGGGCCCATCTCTTGGTGAAAAGAATGAACTTAAATTTCCCATGTCAATTTCACTCCTCGCTAAGAACCCTCCAGCTCATTCAAAGTCTTCGTTTTAAATAGTAATCACTTTCTGAGAGGGATTTGTTCAGGGGTTTCCCTGCTGTGTCTAGTTATCCCAGTGTTCAAGTAATTATTAGCCTCTTCTTCAAATTTGAGTTTCAGCAGACGTCCGAGTGAATTTAACGTGAATCAGTGCGAGAGCCAGGCACTGTGTGCAGACACCGGACAAACACACACCTCTCCCGACACTCCTCAAACCCGACCTGCAGCCCCTCTGCTCCTCTAGCCCTGACTCCCCCAACCCACAGCTCTGCTGATGGATCTCACGCCTGATCTGCAGCACCCCCTGCTATTTCTCCCCTAACGCCCCCAGCTCTGCCGATGCCCTTCTCCCCAGCCCGGCACCCTCCCCTCCCCAGTCGTGGGCCACACCCAGTTTGTCTTTTTACTTTTGTAAAATGTGCCCATTCAGCTCCCGGAGCACCTGCAGCCTAGCTCTGTAGGGCAGATTTTGCTCCTGGCTGCCCCCTCTCCCCCCAACAATCTGGCTTTTCTCTCCCATTTGGGAAGCGAAGAGGAGCCTCCAACTTTATTTTGTCGCTTTAAAGCAGGAAAGTTACCCCTCCCCAGCTTCTATGGGCTATGGGATCCCGCCCCGCTGCACAGGGCCCATCTCTGTCTGCTCCCCCCACTCTAGGCAGGACCCCCGAAAGCTGGTGCTTGCAGCACCGCCAGCCTTGGCTGTAGCAAACACCCTGAGAAACCACCTCAAAGCCTGTGTCTGGGCTAGGCTGAGGTTGGTAGGTTTGCCACCAGCTAGCATTAGCGAATGTCTGGGCACGGGGAAGGGCCTGTTCCCTGCGAGAAGGGGACGGGGCACCTGAACAGACAGCTTGGGAGCCTGGCGCTCCTTGTGGAAGAGCAGACGCCAGGCCCACCAGCTGGTCTTGAGTGCCCGGTGATGGAGCATCGGTGCCGCCTCCTTAGTCTGCGCGTCCATGTGCCCCATCTGCTCTGCTGCTCCGTGCTGCTGATTTCACAGCCTGTGCTCTCGCCGGCGGCCCTGGTCGGTACAAAGTGTTCCCACGGCTGGCTTGGAAAGCCTGCAGGGTGGTGAATTAGAGATGAGCTGAGCGGGCGGCAAGGGGCCTTCGGGGGGCACAGTGGGAGGCTGCGATAGGGACGGAGGCGCTCGAGTGTTCCCTCGTTTCCATCCTCTCTTCGCCTCTTGACAAGTGTTTGCAAACAGCATCTGCCGCGGCCTTGGCGTGTCTAGGGGTTTAGGCCTCACCATATTCCCCGCCTCAGCGTGCTGCTGACAGGGTCTGTTTAAAAACAGATTCACTGCTGATGCTCCGGCTGTGGTGTCAGATGGGCATATGAGTACGATCCACCCACCCACCCATCTTAGGGGTGTGATTTGCCCAGCCCCCTGGAGGGAGGAGGCAAGTGCTGGCTTCGGCACCATACAGCCACGTCTCCTCTGTCACTGAGAGCCCTTCGCGGCACTGTTCATCCCAAAGCGCCTTCTTCACAATATGCACTCAGCAGCACTGAAATGCAGCCACTTCTGGGGTGGGAGAAGGGAGTTGGCGGGTGCACAGCACACTGGGAAACTGTCTCAGGATGCAGGGGGGAGCTCATTTGGAAAGCAGCCAGAAATCGCTGACATCCCCGCAGAGCGGCCTGGGCTTGGTTTCTAAGTGGTGTCCAATGACCCATGCACGGCAAGCGATGTGAATTCCTCGATCCCAGGTTCACCAACACATTCGTGGGCCAGCGGGGAAAGACGCACTCCCAGCCCCCGCTCCGCTCCATGCACCCCAGGCCTTTCCACGACTTGTTCCTCACAGTGTGTTCCTGTGCAGCCTGCCAGCAAGGCATCCCGGGGCCCCGGCGTGACACACGGGGCGAGGGGTGGGAATCCCACCACCCCCGCCTTGGATGTCACAGCCCAGAGAGCTGAACATGCAACAGGGCCTTTGAGGGACAAGGCCCGGGTCCAGCGGTCACGTGCTGCCAGGTCATCATCTTGGGTGTGGTGTATGTGCTGAGAAATGCCACATCTCCTGCTGGGGGGCAGCCTGCCTCCTCCCCGCCTGGGGGGCAGCGTATCCCTTCCCTCCCTCC
>NW_020664444.1:3149048-3177398 GCF_002925995.2 Terrapene triunguis | reverse complement strand
GCTGGAAGTTTCTGGCTAACCGTACTCCAAGTGTTCGACGGAGAATGAACCGGGATTAGTTTCTCTCTTCCAGGAAGCCCCTGGCCACGGCTGGCTTGGCTGGTCGCGTGAGTCTTTGCTCTCTGCGGAGGGCGGTTTTATCTGTGTTCTCTCTCGGTGCCCTGGGCCCCTGCAGAGCAGGGCTCTGGCAAACATGGCGCTGAGTTACGCCCCCGATGGGTTAGGTTGTGGTTGGTAACGCTGGTATTTCGTCCCGCTGCTCCTCGTGTGACGTTCCATTTTCCAGCTGCAGTGCAAGGTGGGGGTGCTGCGTCCTCCATAGGTGGGCGCCCGACTACGCCTCTCTCCCCATATCCTGCCGTGGTACCTACCAGGGGACTGGCAGAGACGCTGGTACCAGCTCCTGGTGTGTGCAGCCTGTGCCCAGCCTTGCTTCCCCCAAGTCCAGCTTCACCGGAGCCAGGGCTGGGGTGGGAAAGGGAGAGTTTGGGGGCATCAGGTTTTCTACCTTGGCCCAGCTGGGCTTTAGGATGGGCTAGGAATTCATGTTTTGCCTGCACCCCGGCGCTATGAATGGTGATCTCTGCCTCTGGCACGAAGTCAGACAGCATTTGCAATGAAGGTTCTACATCTTCTCCCTGGCCGGCTGCCCATTCAGCAGGTCTCTGCGTCCAGCCCTTCCCATCCCCCCAGCTCCAGAGGGCAGGAATCACGTCTCTTGAGCCGTCCGTTCTTGCTGTGAGGCCTGGCCTTAGCGCTGCCCTCCTGAAAAGGCCCAACGGATGCAGCAGAGCAAAGAGCATCAGTAGCTACCGGGGCCACGTGCTTTTCAGGGACCCCAGATGGCTCCTTGCTCCTCTGAGGAGGGAATCCAGAGAGTAGCTGGCCCGGGACAGGGGGACCCTCGTGGTTCTGTCTCAGGAGCAGGCTCTTGGCAGAGATGCAATCCTCAGCTACTGGCATTTCACCTGCTGCGTGACGCGCTCTCCAGGCCGGTCACATTGGGTGCATTTACTGCTAATTTTCGATACTGTCACTTACTTTGTCCCATTTCCTGAGGCGGCAGCAGCTGGAGTTATTGATGCTTCTCTAGTGTCTTTCATCCAAGCAACTCGAAACACTTAACGAACCTTAATTAAGCCTCACCTAGAAACCCCGTGGGGTAGGTGAGCGTTCGCTCCTGTCGCTAATGAAGCGCAGCCACCTCTGGGGTGGGTCGCTGCAGTTGTACGTGCAGGTTAGAGCAGGAAGAGATGAACACCCTGGCCGGTGGAAATGGCGCTGGGAGTGGAAGGAGCAGAGCTGGTGGGGGAAACTTTCAGCCTTGGACAAAAAAAAGGAACCGTTTTCTTTGGTGAAAGCTTTTGGGGAAATGTCCTGTTTGTTGACGAGCTCTGAGGAGGGATCTGGGTGGGACCCCTGGGTTAGCAGCCCAGCTCTGAGAGGCAGGCACAGAATTGTTAATGATCAAGGCCTGGGATCTAGTTGTACAACAGCGCCTCCTCCTTAGCACTAGATCTGCAGGAGCCAGTGAGCACAGGCAGGACTCTTTCTTAAGGGAATTCCAGTGGATGGGGAGGAAATTTTTTCATTACCCCTGGGTCCTTTTTATCTGCACAAGAAGCAAAAATGGTGCAACGGTCTGTGAAGACACCCCCCCACACACACACGGAAAGCAGCCCTGCCGTTTGCACATCCCTGTTCAGAGAGGCGGCGTGATTCTGTGAAATCACAACCAGACAGCAATGCGAGAGGAGACTGGAGAATCGTTTCACTTCCCTCCTTTGCACTTCCTTTTTCTAAACAATCAGTGCCGTGTAACAGCAGCGATGGGCTGGTACCGGAAAGGCGGGAGGACGGCGAAATGAGCTTACGTCCATGCGTAAATCTTGAATGAAAGCTAACGATAAGAGAGCCCTATGGGAGCTGTTCAGTTCTTTGCGATTGGCTCAGCTCTTGGGGAAGGGGCTTGCTTCAGAGCTGAGCATAATGAAGTGTGAGAAGAGGCTTTGTAGAAGGCTCAATGTGCCCAGTTAGCATCTTGCTCTTGATGATGGGTTGTGGCTGGATTTTCCCCATTGCTCCCCAAAACGCGAGAGCTGTGTTGGGCCCCTCTCTTCTCAGGCTGCCACTTGCTGTGGTGGTTTGGATGATTTTGGGAACCTGGCTACGATGAAATGGAGTGAGACCCGACAGCTCATTCCACAGGAAGGCCACCAGCCAGGAGCAGCTTCACTTTACTGCTGAGCTGGGTTGGATTAAAACCTGTTACCTATAACAACACCTCGCTCTTATATAAAGCTCCTTATCAGTAGCTTTCAGAGTGCTTCACAATCTCTAAAGATCACATAGATTGAGCAGGATCTGGATTCAACCAAGCAGGATTCAACCCCGGGGCTTCCCAAGTCCCATGCTGGCGTTCTAGCCACTGGGCCATCCTTTCTCCCTAGAGGAGTCAAGTGCCAGCGTCCCCTGAGCCGTTTGGTCCGGCACTGTCCCTTGTTTAATTTCCTTTTCAGATCTACTCATTGCTCCATTTCTCTTGACAAAAGTGAGGGGAGAAAAAACAGAAAATTAATAAGAGAATCGATGGTCCCTCTCGTGCCGAGACTGTGTAGAAATGAAATCGCATTCAAGCTAATGGCCCTAATTAAAGATGTTATTACACAGAGGAAATAAGGAGGAACCAGCGATTAGTGGCAGTGTTTTCTACCCTCGTTAAATTGTCCATTCGCCGGGTTTGCTTGTGAATGAGGGTTTCGAAGGCCCGTTCAAAACCACCCCCATGACTGGCCCGGGGAGACGCTGCGTAGGAAGTGGCCTGCAAATGCGGCTGTGTCATGAGAGCGCAGTAGATTTGGGTGAGGGGTTTCCATCCAGAGGGGATGTGGCGAGGGAGCACACACAGGCATTAGCATCTCCTTGGGCTGGGTGATCTAGTTCAGAGCCCCGTGTGATGGCTGGGTGGGACACGATCCCGAGGTCCTGGCCATTGGTGGTTGCACTGCCACTGTCGGGTGTATGTGCTTCTCCCCTCCCGCATTTACCAGACTGGGAGCAGGTGGGGTGGGGTCTAGGTCAGCCCCCTGATGGAGCACCTACCTCAGTGTGGGAGATCTTCAGCTCTAACAACAGAGACACAAACCGAGGGGAAAAGCCACCCCTTCACCGTCCCTGCTGCCCTGTCCTCTCCTGCTTGGCCAAAACTAAGCTCCCTGCCCTCAGTAGCAAAGACCCCAATGGCAGAGTTTGCATCTTTGCTGGTTCCCAGGTTTTTGTTTTCTAAAATCCCCAGATCCTCAGTATTCATGGTTTTAAAAAAGAAACGTGGGTCGCGTTCTTCCCCACAGCTTGACCCCACCCTTAGATCTGGGAGCGCCGTCTCTTTGAACCAGCGAGGCGTGTTGTTTGTTTTGAGCGGCCCTGCACATCTCTGACACGCTTTGGCTTCTGTAATATCTGGGAGAAATAGTCCAGAGACTCCCTTGATAACGCCAGCCTTGTCAGGGAGGCGGTCAGGTCTTTTTATCCTGTCAGTTCTTTATTTCCAGCTTTGAGAGCTGACAAAACCTTTTGTACGTCAGGTTCCTTGTTTTCCTCAAGTATTGCTGGACGGGATCCAGCTTAACCACTTCCATGCATTCAGAACTCCCTTCCCTGGAAGCAGAAGACTATCTATTGGGAGGGGATGATGGCTGACTCTAGAGCCAGTCCTTTTAAGGGGGTGCCTAAGTGTAAAACAACTAGATTTGGGGAGCTTGTGCCCCTCGGCTATTCTCCCACCGATGTGCTTGAGGAGCTGATGGTGTTAGCCCAGCAGCCCGAGCCTGAGTCAGTGGATGCGGGCTCTGAGACTCCCTGCAGTGTAGACGTATCCTGAGTGTCTGAATGAAACACTGAACAAGCATCGTTAACGTGCCCATTAAGAAGACGATCAGCCCTGAGTGTCTGTGCTCATTCTTCCCAATCCTGGGCCAGCCACAACAGAGGACCCCAAAGTGCTTCCAGTGTAAATCATTCACGTTTTCTCTCCACTCCAGACTCCCCTCATCACACTGAGCACTTCTCCTCCCACTGGCCTGCCCCTGGCAATCACAGAGCAAGGCGCGGTTCTCCTGTGTGAAGCGGCGTGTCTTGGTCGGACATCTTGTAGTTATAATTTTTAAAAAAAAGAACCCACCACCAGCCAAATGTTGTAATTGATTAAATGAGTCTCCCTCCTCCCCCTCTACCCCCCAGGACATTTCAGGGGTCCAGGGAGGAGGAGGGCTGGCTGCCATGTGTAAAAACAGGACTGTTCCAACCAAACTGGCACATTACGTTACATTTGACATCACTGGCGTCTCAGTAGACTTGAGAAAGGCCACACAGGAAGGCTGTGGCCAGTGTTGAATCTGGTTCTGCCATGGGCCAGGCTAGCACTCAACAACGGGACCAGGCGTCCCTTCCGCCTGCTTCTGATAAAGGTGCTTGTCCATTGACTTCAATAGAACCTGTCATGTGCTTAAAGCTACACATGTGCTTTGCTGGACAGGGGCTGTAATCTGTTTGCCCATCTCAGAGGGAGGCACTGTGCATGTTTCCCAGCCATCACACTCTGGCTAAGTAGGTTCCCTTTGAAAATCTGTAATCCCTCCATAGCTCCTGTGTTACAGGTGAAATCTTCCCCGCATCCTTTTGTCCTACAGGCATGTTAGCTGGGCTAATTAATTTAACAAATCCAGTTAGGCCAGAAAAGCACATTAAGGATGAAAAGCACCGTGGAAATTTTGACAAATCTTATTCTTCTTCAAGGTTTTTACCCGTTTTCTGCTAAGCAGAGCTGGGTGAAAGGGGCAGGCTTAGCATGTTTGGTAGAAATCTCCATTGTTTCGCTCTGTCGTTTCCTGGCTCAGAACCGTCGCTTCGTGCAAAATTCCACTCTCTGATCTGAAAGGTTTGCCTGTCTGTAGAGTGAATCCATTTAATCTGAAAGGAACCAGAGAAATCCGGGCCAAGGAAATCTTTGTGCCGGTGTGTTTGCTCTTCTGCAAGCGGAAGGATTCCCACCTCCAGCAAACACACGCTAACCTTTGCTCTTCCTTCAGGTTTTCTAGAGCAGCGAGTTCACACTCGCTGCAGCTTTGCTAGACTCATCAAGGCCCCTTCTGCTGGGACAAATTGGGCACAGCGGCTGAGCCTCTCTTCCCAGCGCTTGGGATGAAATGTTTCTCCCACCCTCCCCCAGAAAGCTCTGATTGGAAGTGACACAGCCATTAAAAGCAATCCATGTGTAGCCCCCCACACAGGATTTTCTTTGGGCTGGTTGAGAAGGAGCATAGTGTAGCGACAACGTTGTGCAGCCAGCGTGGAGCTGCAGGCTTGTTAGAGCCGTTTTGCAACGACTCACCCCGACCGCAGTTAATGTCCTGGAGACGGCGGAGCCTCTCGGTAGCTGGCTTTCTTTGGCTTGCGTCTGTAACACTGCTGCAGTTCAGATCCTGCGGCATTTAGTGGCGGAATAGGGGGTTTCCTGGTAAAACATCAGCCCAGTGAATTCCATCTCCCCTGCCTGCATTCCCACTTCACCTAGTCTCTGTGTTCTCACCTGCAAAATGGGGTTAACAGTACTCGCCTGCCTCCTGGGCCCCTTGGCTTGCGCAGCCTCTTGTGAATACACGGGTGAGCTGAGTCTCATCAGCATCACAGGCTCGTCCTGGAGTTTTACAGTTTGTCCAAGTGGAGCCAGCGCTGCCCTTCTAGTGCCCGCGTGCCAAGCGCCCTCCTTTAAACCCCGCTGCTCTAGCGCTGCCTTGCTTCCTCTCTGCAGCAGCAGGGTGTCCTGGCCGCTCAGTTGTTGGGGATGTGGCTTGGACACTCCTGGGGCGGGGACCTGGCCTTCAGACGGGTTTGGTCAAATGCCACAGGCTCTGTCGCTGATCATAAAGTAACAGGCCCAGAATAGTTCTGCGCTGTTCATGGTTAAAGCCCACACTTCCTGCTTAGAAATAATGCCCTCGCCAAGCAGCGACTTCCGTTACCTTGTCTCCCTCCGCAGCAGCTTTGCTGTCGAGTCAGTGACATGGGGGGAAAGAGCTTTGCTCCCATACAGTTTTGCAAACATGGTAACTTCTCACCACTCGAAAGCACACTACAGAAGGGGCAATCCAGCTGCAGTTCACTCCCACAGCTGCTGGGCCAGAGAAACCTGTCTCGGGGCAGCATCTTTTCATTCTGCTCCTCACCCCTTAGGGGAAAGATCCTGTCTCCAGCCCAGCCCAGGGACATTTCTGCTGAGTAAGTCGGCCTGCTTCATTGGCTTCTATTGCTCAACAGGCTACAGACTTGGCTTTAGGCTGGGTCCATTGTGGACTCATTCAGAGATTTTAATTAAGGCCAGAAGGTACCATTAAGCCTGCATAACATAGGCCAGAGGGGAGAGAAGATGCTGACGTGAATCTAAAGGTTGCTGGGAAGATCTCAAGATCTCAGTACCTCTCCCGTGTCTGCTACCTGGCTACAAAGACCAGGGGGGCGTATTGTCCTCACCTGCGGTCTTCATAAACTCTGCCCTGTGGTGGCTGGCCAGCCACGGAATAGACTCTGGGCTGCATTGTCGAGCCCACAGATGGCTAAAATTGTAATTATTCTATTCAAGTTCGCCGTTAGCTCTCAGCCTAATGAAATGCAGGCAAACCCTGAGACTCTCCTCTCAGCCAACGGCAGCCGCTGATTGTGTTGAATACTTGAGAAAAAACCTTTCTGGTGGAGGTGGCAAATTGATTGCTTGTGTGTGTGTGTGTGTGTGTGTGTGTGTAAAACCAAGCGCCGCATGCAAAGGAGTTTGACAGGCATGACTAAATTCCTCCTCCGAAGAATCCATTGTTTCGAACGCAGCGTAATGCTGCATCTCCCCGGCACTGGAATACACCGCTTCCCTCTTTCCCCAAGGTTTAGCATCCACACACGCAGCCCATTTGTAGCCTGCGGAATTGGCGCTGACTCTAAATCGTAATTTTGTGCTTCAATTGTTGTGTTCCAATTAAAGACTGTTGATTCAGGAGCTCCCTCGGAGAGTTAATCACTTGGCATTTCCTGTCGCCTTTTCAAACGTTCCTTGACACCGAGTGATACCGTGGCCCAGTCCCTTAAATCAGCGATTCTCAGACTTTCAGGCCTAGCGTACCTCCTCCAAAGCTCAGCAGGCTTGGTGCCCCACCTCTGTCCCTATAATCACTGGATTTTGAATGAATTGCAGGCAGTGGCACAGCTTGAGAACGGCTGCCGTAAGCAGTATGGTAGCTGTGTGCGTTGTTGGGTTTGGTGCACGATGACTTTAGCAGACTGTTGTATTTGTATATAGTTTTGCACACACAAAACTCAGTGACCAGCTCTCTGAGAAAGGGGGTCAGTATTGCATTTAATGGCAGCTTGCCTTGTGCCGTCTCTCCCTGCGTCAGGGGGACATCGCTCGTGCTGTGAGTGTTGCAGACTTGGCAGCTGACAACCTGATGTATCTGCCTTTGCATTTGAGTCACACTCTCTAACTGCTCCTGTCAACCAGTCCCTCTGGGTCACACCCTGACCCTGGTGATAATGAGGCTGTCGGATTCAGACAAGCGTGGCATCAGGTTCCCGTCCGTTCCTCTCCCGCCTGTTGGCGTGCGGCTCGGGGAGTGCGTTGGCTGGGCTCCGTATGATTACCGGGCCTTTCCCTTCCCACCAGGGCAATTAACCGATTCATTAAAAACGCTGCTGGACTCTAGACCTTGAATGTACAAGCAGCAGTGCCCGAGGGAGCGAATCGTGAATTTGTGCCGGTGAAAGGGGCGGCATTAGCTGCCCCGCCCCCAGCCCCCGCTCTCCCCCCAGGTTGAAGGGTTCAGTGTAGCTGAAGGCTGAGTGTCTCCCCCACAGCTCCCTGCCAGCGTGTCTCGACCCTGCACGGCATCTCCGTGGCCCCCTCGCTCCGTGGCCGGCCCACTGAGGGGAGAGGGTTTGGCAAAGGCGGAGCCTGCTCCGTCCTATTCCACGCACTCAGGAAAGGGAGTCAGTGATCGGGTGAGCTGGGACCCAGGGGGTGGAGGACCAGCCGACCTACAGAAGGAAAAGAGGGCAGAGAATGGGAGCTGTCACCCTGGGAGGCGAGGGGGGCAAAGACCCAGCCCTTCCCCTTCTAGGAGCTCTGCACCGGGGAGAGGGGTCTGCAAGGTCAGGGGAGACAGACAGAGGTGGGGCGGGGACAAGGCTGGACAGGCGGGAGTGGAGCCGGTGAGCTGGGGGGTGCAGAAGGCTGGGGGAGGGCAGGGAGGCAGGTTACAGGCAGAGGGCAGACGGAGGGGGAAGGGGTAGTGGCGGGTAGAGGGGGTGCTCTGGTGGGGGCACACGGTGTCCAGGACCATCCACGTTCATTAAGGCCCCACAACGTTGTTTTCTGGGTCGAGCTCAGGACCCCCAGTATGTACAGCACCAGGCACACCTGAGTTGGAACAGCGCAGCCTGGCTCAGCCAAGGGCCCTTGCTGGCTATTCGCCTTTCCTCCTGACTCAAATAGGGCAGAATAAGCTCCACACTGCTGTAGGCCAAATGCAGGAGTGACACCAAATTGGTTCCATTTTTTCCAATCCAATCTGCCACTTTGGCCATCTGTCTAGATCCGTCTGTCCAGGTTCTTAGATGGCACCCACCACTGTGCTATCCTGTCCCGGGCCCCACTCCCCTGACCTGGGCCCCCCCAGGCTTGTGTCTAGCCCCACTTTCCTGGCCTGTCTCCCCCACTGTTTGGGGTTTGGAGGGAACTGCTCTTATTTGAGGCTGAGCTCAGACCAAAGTCCTGCTTCCAAATGGCCCCAAACTCAGACCTGAACTTGGAAGCTCTAGGTGGCAGGTTCCCCAGCCTGCTCCCCCTGCAGCCGGGGGTTACCCTAGACTGACGCAGGAGGAGACGGTCATGCTCCAGCCCCGGGGGGACGGGAAGCCCCCGCTGCCTTTGCCTTTCGCCCCCAGCTCCTGAGAGCTATCAGCCCGGAGAGGCTGGCACAGATCACTTCAGCCTGGGGTTTCCAGGGTGCAACGGACAAAGAAAGGGCTTTGAGTAGAAAGGCTGGGTGCAAACGGGAGCAGGGCATGCTCTCTGCTCCCCAGATGGACACGCCATTGGCCCCAGCTCTTGGAGTTTGGAAGCCTTTGCCTGCTAGGGCCCCATGACATGGATGGGTCACCTGTGGGCAGGGCCGGCTCCAGGCACCAGCTTAACAAGCAGGTGCTTGGGGCGGCCAAGGGAGAGGGGCGGCACCTGCGGCAATTCGGGGGCGGCAGAAATGCTGGAGCCGGCCCTACCTGTGGGGAGCCCCTAGCGCGTGTGTGGGAACTTCAGGGGCTGTGTTTCTGGGGCAGGCTTTGAGCGTAGGGAGAAGGGTGCTTGTTTGCAGGAGCTGGGGGGTAACGGGTAACTGCTGGCAATGCACCGGCGTAGCCCCGGGAGAGAGAACGACACGCGGGCGCTGGCCGTCTGGGGAGATCAGGGTAAGGCAGAGAGCTGGCCAGGGGGCAGTGTGACGTGGGCCCCTGCCCGGAGACAGGTGATGGCAGGAGAGCTGGCTGGGGCAGACCCCGGAGTGCCGCTGACACTGGGACAGGGGCCGTGGCTGCTGGTTCGGGTTTCCCGGGGTGGCTGGCCTTGGGGCAGTGCTGTATTAATCCGGCCGCCGCCCCGTATGCTTACTGACTCCAGCAGGGGAAGGGGTGTGAGTGTCTGGCGGTGCGGCTGGCTGTTGTGTGCCGGGAGCGGACTGATGCCCTTTCCCCACTCGGCTCTGCCAGCCCGGCAGGACAGTCACAGGGCGATTCCTACCCAGTGCGTCCTCTGCGAGGTCGTCCATGTCTCCGGCTCCATCTAGTGTCCAAAAGAGGCATTGCTCATCATACGAGCCGGGGGCCCCAGAAGCAGTGGTCTCCAACCCTTTTACGCCCAAGATCACTTTTTGAATTTAAGGGCAACCGAGGATCTATCCTGCCCCTTCCCTGAGGCCCTGTCCCACTCACTCCATCCCCCCTTTCTCCATCGCTTGCTCTCCCCCATCCTCATTCACTTTCACCGGGCTGGGGCAGGGAGTTGGGTTCGGGAGGGGGTGCAGGCTCTGGGCTGGGGCAGAGGGGTTCGCAGTATGGGAGGGGGCTCTGGGCTGAGCCTGGGGCAGGGGGTTGGGGTGCAGGAGGGGGCTCCGGGTTGGGGTAGAGTGTTGGGGTGCAGGAGGGGGTACGGGGTTCTGGCTCTGGGAGGGGGCTCAGGGCCGGGGCTTGGGGTGCAGGAGGGGCTATGGGGTGTTGGCTCTGGGAGGGGGGCACTTACCTCGGGTGACTCCTGGGCAGCAGCGCAGCAGGGCTGGGCCCCACTCAGGCACATCGGCACCTCCTCCCCATCACGGGCTGGGCCACCCTGCCAGCCAGTAGTGCACCACGTGGCCATGCCGCTCCCCGAAGGGGCCAATGCACCTCTGCGGCCCCTGGGGGAGGCACGTGGCACCGCGTGCTGCCCCTCTCTGCAGGCATTGCCCCCATAGGCTGGAAACGGGGAGCTGGGGCCCGGGGGAGCGGCGTGGGCCGTGGCAGGCAGGGAGCCTGCCTTGGCAGCATGCAGCCCCACTGCACCAGCGCAGCCAGAGATCGACCAGTTGATCGCAATCGACGGGTTGGTGACCACTGCCCTAAAGAGAAGATGGTCTCTCTTGTCCACAAAGTATTTTAAATAGCACTCGAGTCGTTTTTCTCTCATCTCTGGCGAATCTAGTGGATTTACACCAGGGATTAAACTGGCCCGAGGTGCTTTAAGCACCCGTTTTGATACAGAGAACGGGAGTCGCTTTAGAATCTGAAAAAGAAAATAGCGACAGCACTCCAGTTTGGCGCGCTCTGGCTAGATTTCGCATTTCACTTTCCATGCACCTCTTCTTGTCCAGGCCTGCAGCAGCGACCTCCGAGGGGTCCCTGGGCTCTGGAACATACTGGGGGGGGTTGGCTGTGAGCCCACGTGATCTGGCTGAGCCTGGCATCACGGAGCTTCAGAACGCTTACCTGAGCCAAGGTGCTGAGCCATGCACCTTTGTGACCTCTCCTCAGCCGTCCAGAGAACAGAAGAGGGAGTCCTGTCGTCCCACTGGCAAGTCTCCCTTGGGTGGTTCTGGTTCCCTGTAGTGTTGACGAGGGAGAGTCTCACCGGAGGTGGGATCAGACTGTTTGCGGGGCCCCTCCAGTGGTAAGGTTGCAAGTGCGAGTCCGCCCCAGAGCCGGGCACTGTATTCTTGTGCTGGTCTTTTCCTTTGGGGGCGTTCGTCTGGGTTTGTCTTCCAGATCCGACCCTAAACCATCCCCGAAAGGACAGTTAATACCGTCTGCCAGCCTGCCAAAGTGGAGCTTCCCCTAGAAGACTCCCTCCAGCTAGAGGGGAAAGGAGTAAGGGGTTTGGATACCATTGCAAAGGCTGGCGTTGTTTTTCCTTTGTTTTCTGGATGGTTAAAAGGATGTTCAGGGTGGTTGTTGCGATGATAACCCTGAGCTACACGGACCGGGTTCAGGCTGTAATAGCGAGCACGGGTTTCATTAACATTGGGTCCATAAGACACCCCCCATGTCCACCTAGCGCAAGGCCTAGCATGGCTCCTTGGGGCACTCTGCTGTTAGCCTCTTCCCTAGCTAGAATTCACCATGGATTCCTGCCCTGTGCTTGTGCTCCCGTTTCTGATCCTCAAACGCTCTTTGCCTCTTACCCGTTAATACATCATTTCTTCGCCGGCGAGTCGGGGGCAGCGGCTCCGTCAAAGGCCTTTTTGAAAGTCATTTCAAACGTGAACCCTCCACAGCTCAGCAAGGGAAGAGTTTGAGGGGTCGGGCTCTGTGACAGCTCCTGTGGAAGAAGTGAAAGGTCGCACCAAAGTCTCCAGAATGAAAGCTGTAGCTCTCCTTCCCTGTGGCTGCCTCCCCTGCTGGAGTCTCTCATGGGACCGCACTCGGGGCTTGCTTGGCAGTAATGGACAGACAGAGTAGTTGAGGCTGCTGGATACAGACAGACCCTGTGGTTGACTCTGGCTCCAAGACTGATGGACACACCCTAGGATCACCCTACAGCATCTCCCTAGCTCTTGGCCTGGATTAAGCAACCTTGGAACGCCCTATTGACTATTCCACACCACCTGCTGGGAAACGTGTGCTGCTGCTGGACCAGTAACCCCAAAGAGGACAGCAGCAGTAGCGTGGGGAGGCTAGGCTCTCCGCTGCTTTGTGAAGGGAGCACCTCCGAACGCACCAGCACAGTGGCTCGGCTTTGCAGCCCATGCGCAGAGCATTGAGAAGGCGCGTGCGCTTGGGAAGGGCAGGATCGCATCTGCTTGCACTGCTCAAGTCAATCAGTAAATGACGAGAGTGTTGTCTTTAGCGCATGTGGGGAAGTTGGCATGTTGTGTTCCTTGCACCAAATCCCCTGACTTGTCTGTTTAACCTAAAAAATGGAATCAGACTTCACAGACTAATGACACAGGGAGGAGGGTCTACCGGTCTGTTTATCATATAAATTGTTTTGGGGGCCCTGAAACAGGCATTGTTAGAGGGGACGGAGTGCATCATGCCACACAGCATTAGAAAGAGAGGCTCCCAGCCTATTACCATGGAAGATGCAAGTTGTATGGCTGATCTGGACAATTATGCCGAGCAGACAGAGAGCCGCTCCCCATCCTGTTTGACAACGTGGGCTCGCCCTCCGAGATCAGACTGAATTCTCAACAGTGCTGCGCGGTGCTGGCTGCCAGCCTCCATGCCAATAGGAAGAATTAGAATCCCAGGCTGAATCCACCAAGACAACCACTGTCTGCTGAGGCCAGTGAAGGCAGTGCTGGAGTGTGGCATGTCTGACCCACACATAGCCTTCCCTGACTTACCGCTTTTAGAGAAAAATCTGATCGTTTTGGACCAACATCCCATTTCAATATTGGTTTCTCACCTTGGTCTTGATCCTGCACACTTCACTCACCCGAGTACTCTCACTGAGCGCCATGGCTGAGTAGGCTCCTGCTGTCCAGCCCGTTATTGATTTGTGACTGTAACGCGAGTCAGGTGTCCCTTGAATACTGGTGCGTTGGGCTAGGGACTAACACTTACGTTCTTGTTTACATTTCTTTAACAACTCCTAGAAACTGAAGCATTTTCGGGATTTATTTATTTTTCTTTTTAAATCTGAATGTCAGCCATGAAACCAGAACAACCAGCTCCCATTAATCAGTTCTGCTCATGGTCAGCTAAGGGGGTTATAGCTCCAGCACCCGTCAGGACAAGACCCTTGTTGTTTATTTCTCCCCATATTTCCTAGTGCACCATTGGCCTTTCATGCCATCGGAGAACCATCCGGAGCTCCCCTCCAGAGGCTTGACTCGGACCTGGAAAGCAAGGCGAGGCAGCACTGATAAGAAGTCAAGATGGTCAAAAACGCCAACTCCTCAAGGAAAACAAAAAATCTGATTATAGGCCCCTTCTCGGAGGGAGAATGACTCTAATTCCAGCCCCGCCCTTCAGAGTGAAGTGAGATAAACCCTGGTTATCGAATTTACCCAGCGAGGGCCTCTGGGACAGGCTATTAAGAGCTTTAGGGATTTTAAACAACAGTGGAGCAAATGCATTTCCGAAACAGCTGCATCAGGCAGTGCTGGGCTAATAATAACGTGTTGATGTTCCCGCGGTCTCTGGGCCATATTGGAGAGTGATGGGCACACGCTGGGAGGAATCACTTATTGAAGCGTGGTCTGGGAGAGAGACACTTCAAACAAGCTCTGAAATTAAGGTCTGCAAGAAAATTAGAGGCCTTGAGGGTTTTTTTCTTTTTGATTTGGATGGTGACATTTTTCCCTAACAAAGCTGAATTCATGGACGCAAGACATTAATTTCAGCCTTTTAAAAAAAAAAAAAAGCGCAGGAAGAACAGCAGGGGAATAAGCATGTGACTCAAATGGCCATCAAGGTAGAAATTTAGTTTTTAAAAGGGGCAATTCTTATTAAGTGGCTAAGGGGCCACTGTTGTGAGTGACTGTTGTTAGACTGCATCAGAGGCAGGCTCAGAGAAGCAGTCGTCTTGGCGTTAGGGCTGCACCCAGAGCAGGAACAACCTGCCAGAGACTGCACTCACTAATCTTTAGTAGGTTCTGTTAATACATCAGTGAAGTGCCCCACTCTGGGAATCAGCGTAGCCCAGCTGCTCTGCCCTCTCCTTAACCGAGTTTGGAGCAAAGGTCATAGAGAGACTAGCCTGGTACAGAGCTGAGAGGGACCATGACATGCAGAGAGGTATGAGTCCTGGCCTGCCAGGGCCAGCTGTCTGAAGGCACAGTTGCCCAATGGTCAGCACAAGGGCTTGTGAGTCAGGACTCCTGGGTTCTGTTCCTGGCTGTGATGCTGCCTGTGTGTGAGATCTTGGGCAAGTCAGACAGGACAGTGATGAGGGCGACAGAAGTACTTAGCTAGCAAGTGTCTGTACTCGGCTACTGTCGGACACGTAGGTAACACTGGCACAGGCAGGCACGGCACTTGAGGGGCCTGGGATGGAAGGTGCCCTGTATGTGACCCACTCCCAGAGGTGCTGGAACAATTTTTACAGTGCGGGTGCTGAAGGCGGAAACCACGTATTTGGGCTGTTAGTACTACAGGGGAGTCGCATCTTACGCGGGGGTTAGGTTCTAAAGTCAGCACGTAAGGCGAAAATCGCGTATAGTCAAACGCTCATTGAGTGGAATGGCGGGCGGAATCGCCCGCACTACAGGTACAGTGTTTAAATTGTTATTTTTCTCTTTTTTGTTTTGTTTTGCCGAGCGCGTATAGTTAAAATCACAAGTTAAATGCGCCTATGATGCGACTCCACTGTACTTCACACCAGGGGGTGCAGCAGCCCCCTACTTCCCGCCCCTGCGCCCCCTGCTGCTGTTGCCTTATCTAGTCGGCATGCAGAGGAGGAGAGGCTCCTGGGGAGGAGGGTGAAGGCTGCTCTCCATATCCCTAAGAGAGAGGAGGCAGGAAGAGGCAGCTGCTCTTTGCAAGCCCTCTCCCGAGGGCCGTTACCTGCAACGGGACGCTGGCTGCATCGCAGGAGGGTTGGATGAGCTCTGCCATTTCCCCCTGCAAATCCTTTAGGTGCGAAGACATTGGGAATCCTGCTCCAATCACTCATTTCACTTCTTAAACAAACCAACCTCAAAGCTGCCTCCTCCATGGGTTATTGCTGGGAAATGCAACTAGATGGAGCTATTATAACAGGTTGGAAAACCGTTCCCAGAGAGTAGTTATCAGTGGTTCACAGTCAAGCTGGAAGGGCATATCGAGTGGGGTCCCACAGGGATCAGTTCTGGGTCTGGTTCTGTTCAGTGTCTTCATCAGTGATTTAGATAATGCCATGGAGAGTACATTTATAAAGTTTGCAGATGATACCAAGCTGGAAGGGATTGCAAGTGCTTTGGAGGATAGGATTAAAATTCTAAATGATCTGGAGAAATGGTCTGAAGTAAACAGGATGAAATTCAGTAAGGACAAATGCAAAGTACTCCACGTAGGAAGGAACAATCAGTTGCACACGTACAAAATGGGAAATGACTGCCTAGGAAGGAGTACTGTGAAAGGGATCTGGGGGTCATAGTGGATCACAAGCTAAATATGAGTCAACAGTGTAACGGTGTTGCAAAAAAAGCAAACATCATTCTGGGATGTATTAGCAGGAGTGTTGTAAGCAAGACACGAGAAGTAATTCTTCCGCTCTACATCCACACTGATATGGCCTCAACTGGAGTATTGTGTCCAGTTCTGGGCGCCACATTTCAGGGAAGATGTGGACAAATTGGAGAAAGTCCAGAGAAGAGCAACAAAAATGATTAAAGGTCTAGAAAACATGAGCTATGAGGGAAGATTGAAAAAATTGGGTTTGTTTAGTCTGGAGAAGAGAAGCCTGAGAGGGGACATACCACCAGTTTTCAAGTACATAAAAGGTTGTTACAAGGAGGAGGGAGAGAAATCATTTTTCTTAACCTCTGAGGATAGGACAAGAAGCAATGGGCTTAAATTGCAACAAGGGCGGTTTAGTTTGGACATTAGGGAAAACTTCGTCAGGGTGGTTAAGCACTGGAATAAATTGCCCAGGGAGGTTGTGGAATCTCCCTTATTGGGGATTTTTAAGAGCAGGTTGGACAAACACCTGTCAGGGATGGTCTAGATAATACTTAGTCCTGCCATGAGTGCAGGGGACTGGACTAGATGACCTCTCGAGGTCCCTTCCAATCCTGCGTTTCTATGGAAATTGTTCCTAGACACCCTCCCCCTCAACCCTGCCTCTCCGCCCCGCAGGGTAAGTGTGCTGAGTGTGTCCCTGCTCTCGGCAGTGCTGAGCCTTAATGGCAGGGCCCAGCAGGGTCTATCTTGTTAGCGTTCCTAGTGTCTGCAGTCAAAGAGCTGCTCTCCGAGCAACGACGCCGCGCCCTTGTTGATACGTGCCCTCGCAGCCAGGAATCTGTCTTTTTCCTGCAATGATTTCATCAGTCCCCAGCTGTCCTGCCCCTTTAAATCAGAGCCTGCACTCCAGGGGGTGCTCAGCTCCACAGGACTGTGTTACATCACAGAGGGGGATGCTGAGACCTACCCAATCTGCTTCCAGCAGGTTGTGTAGCCTCGTTCCTCATGGCTATAGGAAATGCATGCGCTATAGGGGACTGAGTCCGTCTCTCTGCAGGTCCCCCGATAAGATGTTAAAGGGATGCTGTATTTGATCTCAGAGGAAAGGCCACTGTTATGTGAACAGCAAAACACATCAATCAGGTAGCAGGTGTCTAAGAAGTGAATGGATCAGACGTCTCCCACCGCTAGGGCTGGGCGTGTCCCCCGGGTGGCAGGCCTGGGAAGGGGGTAGATTGTGAACTGGCCCCACTGCGGCCTGCTCCCTCTCGGAGCTCCTCTGTCCAGAATGGTCTCTACCCATGTTGTGCAGCCTCTGTTCTGTTTCCCTCCTAGGCATGGCTGACCGAGATCCATGAATACGCACAGCAAGATGTGGTCCTCATGCTACTGGGAAATAAGGTGAGTTGGGCCCGGCCACAAAGCCAAGCTAGTTTCCGGACAGTCACCCTGTCTCATTGCCAGTCAGGTACAGAACGCCCCCGCCTATGGGAGCTCCACAGTAGTGGGCATTAGCCATCTGCAGACGTTGTTTCAAAGCCTAACATTGGCATGAAATGTTGGGGGCTCTCGGGAGCCCAGGAATGCCTCCATCATGAGTTGGCAGGAAATCCACTTTGTTCCTGATGCTCCCTGAAGCAGGCATCACTCAAAGCTAGGGAACCGCCCCAGGAGGCTTCCGGTGCTGCTGGGCGGGCCCTCAGCAAGGTCTCTTAGCAAATGTAATCAGGAGAATTAGGTTATGGGGGGACGCAGACTGGGCTAATTGTCTGGCAGTGCCCTGCCCTCACTGTGCTGCAGCATTTGCTGATCCATGGGCCTGACCCTTACAAGTGATCTGGGCTCCCTTTCTGAGTATCCAAATTACCAGCTGCATGAGTGACCCTGGGGCAGGGCACCCGGTTACCGACATGGAGGTGGGCGGGGTCCTGTGTCTGGGGAGGTTTGTGTTGGCAGAGCCCTGCTCCTCTGACTCAGCCGGTTTGCGGAATTGGGGTGTGAGATACTTCTTGGGGGAAACGCCCGTTTCTTCACTTTGTTACATTGTTGCTTGATGTCAGCATGCCCGGAACCTACTGTACAGCGTTAGTGATGCTTAGGGCATCTATCACCTCTTCGCTCCAAGGCTCTTGAGGCACTTTGCAGACATTGGGCCCAATCCACTAATAGATTTTGCTAGCTTCCACTGGGGGAGAATGTGGGCTGCAAGGCCCTGTACGCCACTGTAGTGCAGGCTCTTACTACAGTGACAGAGGGGGGTTTCTGTCGCTGTAGTAAATCCACCTCCTGGTCAATGGAAGAATTGAGAGAGTAGGGACCCGGCGGTTGACCTGGATTGATTGTATCTTTGCTGGGTAGAGAGAGAACATCAGATGTGTGCTTGTTTCCCTGTTGACTCGGTTTAGGGCAGCCCTGCCACTCCATCCATTCATTGCAGGAGACTCCTTGGACAAGTGCGGCTTTAATCTCCCTCTGGGGCTGAAGCCAAGTGTGCGTTGATTCATTGCTTAGTTCTCCAACTCGATAATTCTAGCCTTTCTGCCTTCTATTGAGCCGTCATTCAAGGATCTCAAAGCATTCAACAGGCATAAGTTAATGCTGTCTCCCATCCCCCCGCGACACAGGGAAGTATCGTCTCTCCGCATTATAGATGGGAAATTGAGGCACAGAGTAGCTAAGAGGATTTGTTCAAGGTTAAGTTAATGACAGAGCCGTGGATGGAACCCAGGAGTCCCAATTCTCTCTCTTGCTCTGAGCATTAGACCATATGCCCTCTTAGAGCAACAAATCATGGCACGGAAATTGCAGCCTTAGCCCTCCTTGTGCTTTCCCAGCTCCAGCAACTCAAGCTGGTCTCCCCAGCACGTGTATGGGAGAAAAGACGCCTCCTCCTTTGGCCCAGCTCTCTTGTAAAGGAAGTGAAATGTGATTTACTGGTGAAGCGGCGTGGGGCGGGGATGCTGAGTGACTGTACTATTCATGTCTGTGTCACCCTGCACTCCATAGCTTTGCCTGACATTGCTCTGCTGATCCATTGCAAATTGCTCTTTGTCGTTGTCGCTGCTAGGTGGATTCGACCCAGGACAGAGTGGTAAAAAGGGAAGATGGAGAGAAATTAGCCAAGGTACGTGTCTCCTCGCAGCCCAAGACTTCGCCCAGATAAATTAGCTGCTGCTTGCACTTGCTTGGGAAAGTTGCATTTAGGGTTAAGCTGTGAGGCTACATCAGCTAAACAATGAGCCCCCAGTGCTGAAGGGTGGTGCAGGGGCCAGTCTGTAGTGGGAAGGAGCCTGCGCGGTGCTGCCTGGGATTGCTTGACTTTCATTTCTTGTGTTTCTTTCCCCCTCTCTCTGCCTCTCCTTGTGCTTTGCCAGCTCCTTCTCACCCCTCACGCTGCCCTCGCTTTGCCACCTCGCTGCTGTTTTCAGTGCTTTGCAGAATAACCCTCCTCCTGGTATTTTTCCCAGCAAACCTTCCTGTCCTCCCTGAGTTTCCCCTAAATGCCGCGTTCCCCTCAAGAACCCTCTCTGGCAGGGTCAGGTTACAAAGCCTCTGTCACTTTGCACAGCCGGAGTCGGATGGGTTTGTTAGAGACTGTGTCTGGAGCTGGGCTCTCTTGTACCAGGCAGACAGCAGGAACCCGTGGCCTGTTCTGGGCCACTGATGGGTCTTGTACTGAGACGGGTCTTGTCTTGCAGGAGTACGGAGTGCCCTTCATGGAGACCAGCGCGAAAAGCGGCTTGAATGTCGACTTGGCCTTTACGGCCATTGCAAAGTAAGTTAACTGTCCTACTGCTGCCTCTCCTGTTGGAATGCAGTCTGCACCACTCCCAGATCTCCGCTCCCTTTCCGCACTGCCACAAAACGAGTTCACTGAACGTTAAACAATGAAACAAAAACTACAGCCTGCCATTGCCACGGCATCTTAGCATGCCACGATACGGCGTGGGTCAGCCAGCTTCACCCTGCCACCAAGACAGAATCACAGCCCCCATCTTTAAACCAGCCTCTGGGGTTTGTTTCCCTTTTGTATAAGTGGGGGGGGGGGGGAGTTCTTAGAAATGGCCATTTGAAAACCATTGAAGTTGACTCTGAATTCCATTAATTTTTGGTACCAGTTGTATCTAAGGAGCAAGATGAGTTGATCCTAAGGCTCTCTTACATTGTCTTGCATCTATAACTCTGATTTAACACAGCACTTAAACATGTTTAACTTGATGTCTGAAACATAACTTCAGTGGGACTTTAACCATGTGGTTACGTGCTTTCCTGAACCAGAGCCTAAGTACCTAACCCAGCCCAGCTTAGCTTGAGAACGAGCCAAGGCAGTGCGACGAAGATGGCATTGGTAAAGGCTTTTCCTGCCTGTGATTTGCTCCCCGGGGGTTCCTTTTACAGGCAAAGCAATAACCTCGCATCTGTCTCTCCCGCAGGGAGCTGAAACACAGGTCCATGAAGCTGCCCAATGAGCCCAAATTCAAGCTCCATGACTACGTGAAGAAGGAAGTCAGAGGCTCGGGATGCTGCAGATCCTAAAGCGCAGGCTCCAGCAGCCAGGGCAGCTGTACAGAGACTCATGCCAAGTGTTCATGTGCCACACTCCCTCCTCGTGGACAGTATGTGCATGTGTGTTCATTGTCTGTGTGTTCTCGTAAAGGTGAGCTGAGATGTGGAGTGGAAGGAGCAGAAGAAAAGGCTCTTTCCTGGCAGCCCCAATGCTGGCTCTGGTGCAGCCACGACATTCCAGGCACCACGGCCCAACACCCCATTGTAGTAGTATTCGTTAATTACACGCTGTGATCGCTTCAGGTGGGGTGTAAAACTTCAAGTTCCTCCCAGGGGGACAAAAACATTGTCTGTCCCACATCAGGCCCTAGGGACCTGTCCATTCCTACGAGCTAACGGTTGCTAATCCTGACATGGGTTTGACACAGACTTTCTCTAACATGTCCAGAGAGGAGTTTGGTATTGGTCCACAAGCACACCTAGATATCAAGAACTCCTGTTATCATGGTGGCTCTTGACACTTACTCGCTCTGTGGCCTTGGGCAAGTCATTTGACCACCTTGTGTCTTGGTTTCCCCACCTGTAAAATGGGGATGATAATACTTACCCAGCAGCAGAGGGCACTGTGAGGATTAATGTTCGGAAGGCGCTATACAAGTGCTAGGTATTATTACATGACTGAGGGTTTCTGGGCTACCCTGCTCCATTTCGTTTTTCTTTTCCCACTCAGAATTCAATTATGAAAACATTTTGGCCCAGGGTACGTTTTGTGTGTATTACAGATCTATAAACATGCCCAAGAAAGATCTCGGTTTTCAAGGCAAACATTTTTGTAGTCTCTCCCTTGTTACATATGTCAGTTTTACCATGTTGTGTAACATACATTCCTTGCTAGAGGCTTCCCCTGCTCTGCCCTGCAAAAGACACGAGCTTAGCTGTCTGGTTTTGAGTAAGCTCCTGCAAACGTACCTGTTGTACAGAGAAACCCTGACTCTTTACATGTTTGATAAAGGCTTTTGCTCTCCATTGTTGCTGCTTCTAGTATTCTGAGTAAGTAAAAAAACCCCAATGTATTGCAGCTTATTCTAACTATCTTAACGTGGGTGATAGCGTTTTCAGACTGCAATGCTGCTTTGATTTCTTTAAAACTCTCTTGGGATAGATCTTTCTTTCAGCTAAAGAAAGCCAAGGAGAATGCTGTACAGTTAAAACCTATAGGTTTGTTAAAAGCCCTTTGCCAGCACTGTTTATTGGAATCGGTTATTTTTGTAATGCACTTCTAAATGCAGTGTTTGGGAGAGTTCAGAGACATTATTGCCAAAAGGGGATTTTTAACTGCAGATAGTCATAAATATGAAATTTGCAACTATCAGGGTTAATTGCACTGAATTTCCCAACACCACTTTAATTGTGAAATAAACAGTTATTTTAATCAGTAAATCAAACCCTCACCAGCTGCAAGCAGGTTGGGGATTACTTAGCACTTAGCTCATTAAAATCCACCCCCTTGTTCTGTTCAGCTGAACTGAGTTGAGTTGTGATGCTGCATTCCATCCACACCTATAACTTGCTCCTGCCAATGGGAGCGTGGCGTTGGAAAGGAATGCAAGATTCAGGCACAGCCACTGAAGCAATGGTCTCAGGCCTCAGAGAAAGTCACTTTTCCTCAATGAGCTGCTTTAAAGGTGAGTGCTGTACAAAGAATTGCAACTTTAAAAATATAGATACTCTGGTAAGGTCAGTCTGATGCATTTTTAGTAGCAGCAGCAGGGCAAGGAAGTCATAAAAACAAAAGCTACAACCCAGACCTAGTCAAAAACATGGCAATTATTTTTTCCTGGAAACTTTTTCTTAAATTTCCCATTAATTTTTTTCAGATTTTTGCTTAAAAATTGTAAACTTTTTTCTTCAAAACAAAAAAATTTGCCAAAAAAAGTTTGATTTTTTGGTCAAAAAATAGTGATGAAAATCTTTGGACAGCTGTACAGTGCTGCAGCAATGACCTGCTCTAGAGTCTAGTGAAATAACATGTTAATCTTGACCTGAAGAGGGAGATGCTGATAACTCCCAGCTCTCTGCTATAAATAACTGACCCCACCAGGCATGCTACTGGATAGGACTCAGGGTGCCGTTCTGCCAGTGTTTGCAGGCAATGAAATGCATCATGCAGACGGCACTTCCTGGCAGTTGTCTCCATGAAGCTAGTGTGCCCTGTAGCAGGGCCCAGTGAAGTGCAACTACTGCACTGGATTCAGCGAACTCATCTGCTCCCCACTCTCTCCAGCTCCTAGCTGTGTCTGATTGCTCCCTGCATGTGGCTTCTGTGATCGGAGTGGATTTTAGAAAAGAGGCGAGTGGACAGCATGGTTTAGCTTGCATTTGTTCAAGCAGTGCAAAGATGGTTTAAGATCTCTCCTATGAGAAGGTGCTGCCTATTCTCTGGGAAACTATTTTGTGAGTAACTACAGCACATACATTGTTTCCTCACAGGAGGCTACCTTTTACATATAAGCTACTTGCTCTATGTAAAGAGCCATGTGTTTGCAATAACCACCCCGTGAGTCACATTAGACCCACAGAACTATCCACTCTAACATTGTCCAATTCATGGCTGTTTTCACTTTTTGCAAGCTTGTAAGATGCAGCAAGTGCAGAGTAGGAGTTGGAGATAATGAGCTGGACAATGGCATTAGTGTGCAGGTGAGCTTTGCTGTGCTTCTGTTGCTGCTAACATCAGTAGCTCTGTCTTGCCCCCCAGCTGGCAAATAGGTTTTTTCTTAGCTAGCCAGCCTCATTCCCTCTTATTAGACTGCACATAACCTCTTTGGCTGAGAATATTAATGGAGATAAGTGGCACTCTTTATTGACTATGCACCAGTATTCTGAGTCACTACAGTATTTGCAGAACTCCTAGGCAGAGGTAGTTGTCTAGGGCTAGGAGAGGACCCAGCAGAAATATACATGGGGACATTAGAGCATCACTACGATTGGTTTGGGCAGTGACAGTCTGGATCTGGCCTAAATTTGCCTGTGAAGCACTTCCTCCTCCTTTTGATAAGCAAAGTCCTTCAAGGAGCTTTCTGCTCTTCTCCTTTCCCTGGGTCTGGTGGCTCCATGGGGCACCTAAATAAAGTGCTTCCCCCTGCCTACCACTGAAAGAGTATCTAACTTTGTAAAATCACCCATAAACCAGAACTTGTTAGATTCTGCTTTTAAAAGAACTGCTTTTCAGGGGGTCTCTATCATCATCTGAATATTCTCAGTATTGAGAAGCATATGGGGATCCCCCACTGCAAGACACCAGCCTCATTCACTGTATGGAGAGGCCAAACAGTGACCACTAATTGCAAAATCCTTCTGGAAAACTCACCAGTATACTGAATACTACAGTTCTGGCAGATTATGCCCTGCTAGGAGAATGGCAGCAATCCTTTGAGCTTTGCTGTCTTTGATAAACAAAAAAACACACACCACCTCCATTCTTTACAATCCACCAGTAGGAATAGAACTATTTAAAAATCAGATATTTAAGAGAGTAAAAAAATGTCAGTGTCACTGCAGTGTGCTTTCCTGCCTTCCTCCCCAACTAAATCCCTCTGGTGTGAAGCAAACACAGATTGTTTTAATAGCAGAAATTAACAACCAGTATCAAATAAATTTTTTCTGGTTAAAAGCCTAGACTAAAAATAAGTATCCCACTGCACCTGATTCAAGCCCTCTTTCTGCTGCTTGACTTCTGCAGTCTATTTTTCAAAACTAATCTAGACTCCACTGCAGCACCTCCTGGGATTTGTAGAAGTTCTTGGCATCTATTTTTAGATGGGCTTTTACTGCCACCAAGTGAGGAAGAATTATTCAGTACAATCATAAACAAGCCTAAGAACCCGGTGTTGTGTGCACTAACAACTTGCTGTCACTTGTTTTAGAGTTTTTATGTTCTGTTCCTCTTAATAAATTTTTTTTAATGAGCCTCAGTCTTTACAATTGTTTTCAACATTGAGCTCACGCAGCTGAGTAGAAACAAAAATAAAACCCAGCACCCTCAGCTGTTTAGTTACTACAACCACAAAAAAAACCCCACTTCCATTGCTGTAGAAAGCATCTCTATTTCTGATCTCCCCCATGAGAGCACTTAAATTGACTTCACTGCTAGATTGAATTGCACTAGGGAAGAAAGATCACACCCAGGCAGGAACAGCTTTGCCAAGTAAACTGCATTTCAGATCTCCCCAACTGCTCTAGACAGAGTCCAATGTTCACTCCTGTATTTTTCTGCTCAGAACATCTACATTGTCTACTGCTGTTGGCTAGGCCACTAAAACTTCAGCTTTATGGTAGGTATCTAAAAAAATTTGGAGTTTTCTGCACAATTCCAAGGCAAGTTAAATCTAAGGTTTAAGCCTTCCACTCTTCTCTTTGGACATGCACCTCAAGTTATTCACTGTGGTGAATTTACTATTAAATCCTGCTAGTAATGACTGATAAACAATTCAGCTTAACCCCAGTGATGTGAATACAGACTATTCTGTAACAATCTGCTTTCTCTCCCTCTAGAGCCTACATTTTCACAGCCTTCCTTGGAAGGTATGACAAGCATTGCACCTTACACCACTACTCCCAAACTGCTAGCAGAGCTATTATATTGGATGTCCTGACCCATCCCATAGCTACCATGTTCAGGATACCATCAAATACACACTGACTTAGCATTAGATACTGTCAAATGCAGAATGAAAATTTGAGTGCCATACTCAGTATTAACAAAAAGGAGTCTGGTGGCACCTTAAAGACTAACAGATTTATTTGGGCATAAGCTTTTGTGGGTAAAAACCTCACTTCTTCGGTTGTATCCGAAGAAGTGAGGTTTTTACCCATGAAAGCTTATGCCCAAATATATCGGTTAGTCTTTAAGGTGCCACCAGACTCCTCCTTGTTTTTGTAGATACAGACTAACAGCTACCCCCAGATACTCAGTATTGAAAATTAAGTGAATATAGCTCAGAGGCCATTCTTAGATTCTCCTTGACTCACAAGACAGGTTGTTTGGTATCACCACAAATTTGCCATTATCCAGTATAATCTCCCTGCTCTTACTGAACTGTTTTCAATTTTCTCCAGCTGTCTCTTTGCAGCCTAGTTTTTTCCAAATATTAAGACTGCTTTCTGTTCATTACTGAAGACCAGAGTAGTAAACCAAAGAATTCCTGGTTGCATCAACTATGGTAGAATCAGATAACACATTTTGGCCAGATGTTTAATCTAGCTTTTGTTAATAGGGGGTTTCTTGTTTGGACTATAGCTACCAAAGCTCAAGGCCATCTTTGAAAACAGAAGAATTGCTAGCTTTAGCTGTTACTTCAGGGGAACAGTGTACTGAGATTCAGGACAGCTTGATTCTTACTCAACCAGTGCCTAGATGTGTGCTCTAGGTACTTCACTTGTGTGTTCTAGTTTTCCAATAAGACTAAATGGGGATAAGTCTTCCCCCACCTCACAAGAATAAGGCAGAGGGTTAGGGTTGTTGAACCTTGGGCCAAAGCTACATGCTATAGAGCAGCATGGAATTAAGGAGAGTCTTTTCCAGATAGAATGATTATTCTATCTTCCACACCAGTGTTTTTAACAGCATATTCTTCTCCTGCTCTTGTAACCCCCCCCTCCCCCAGCTCTTTTCCAATAAGCAATACAACTACCAGTGGCGGTCATATCACAAAGGCAAAACTTGAAGTTCCTGTATTATGTTCTATTTTTTATTTGTAAAGATAAAGCCAAAGAAATGCCCCCTGCCCTTGAAACAGTCCTGAGTTTTATGGCAATTTAGACTAGCACTCCAGAAAGTTCCATCTGCACAAGCCTTCACCCAGGAGTGAACACTTCTTTGACATGTTACGTGAATCAATAGGCAAGTCTCATACATTAAAAGAACAGCAAATTTGTTCCACTTGGTTTAATAACTTACATTTCACTCATACAATATACCTTTCATGTTTCGTTCAAAATGCGTAACACAGGTCACATGTGCTTTAAAGTAAATCCAAATTAAAGCCTCTGCATTTGAATTAATGAGCTTTACAGTTGTTTTGATGCCAACAATGGAAGTGAGCTCTTCTGGTCCATTTCATTCCTACAAAGACAGACAGCAGCATTAAACTTCAACCAGTAAATACAAAGTATTAGACAGGTAGCAAACTGACTTCTCCCCCAGATTACAAGCTTCTCTAGTCCAGTCCTTGTCAGAGAATTTTCACCCTTCCCTAAACAAGATTTAAAACTACTCTGAGCCTCAGCCAAAAAAGCATCATCAAATACTGCAGGTACAGTTTTCAGACGAGGTGTCAGAAATAAAGTAGCTCATCACTGGCTCAAGTTTAGGGTTTGCTGGCCCGATGGAAACATGCAGAGTTCATTTTGGCCTCATTTTAACAAGAATCACTGGTGTAGACTCACCTCAACTTGTGAACATCGAGTAACCTAAAAAAAACAACAACACACCACTTAATACATCTCAAAGAAGTAATGATAGTTACAAGTACAACGTGCAGCCTCAGGCATGAAGCGTAATCAAGTACTGCTTGGGCAATACTCATACGAGGTGTCAGAAATTGAAAGCTCATCACAGGCTACCCTTGGCAGGACACGTCCTGCAATGGTTAATGCGGCAACCTCCACAACAGCAGCTTGTGGGACCTCTAACTTGGGCAAGCGTTCCTCAGTAACAGACCCCAAGGTTAAGTTTACAGTAGAAAAAACCAGGTGCATTAAAACCATGATGGCTAACAAGTTTGAAACAGAGAACGCAGGACAGCCTTGACACATTAGCTGGCCCTGCAGTTTAGGACTTGGCACGGGGGGGATGTGAGTCCCAGTTTACACAGATACACTTGCACTAACATTCCTTGACAGTGCACTAAGCTGCATCTACATGAGCAGAGGATTCAACCCCTGCCCTCAGCACCAAGTGTGGCCCTACCCCGCTAGGACGTGAGAAACGCCACCCTGCCTTGCTCACACCAGGAATTAGCCTCACCCCCAAGGCAGGAGGCGTTGAACACGTGCCAGCCGGGGGAGGGGGTCTGGGCTGTGTGGCCACGCCCCGCTAACACGGGTTACAGCCGCCACCGGCCCGTCCACACTAGAGCTGGTGAGCGGGTTAGCGTCGCCGTGTCCAACCCCTCCCCCGCGGGGAGCCCCCCGCCCGGCCCGCAGCACGGGGGGGCTTGGCCGCGCGCAGCCCCACACCGGGGCCGGACTCCTGGGTTCCGGCCCCTCTCACCAGGGGGCGTCCCTCGGGCCCGGGGCTGCTCGGAGGGGCGGGGCCCCACCGCTCTCTCCCGGCGGCAGACTGGGCCCTCACGCGCCTCAGCGCCCCAACAAACCGACCTCACCTCAGACACCACCGCGCGGAGAGACTGTGCCCGCCCCCTACCGCGACTTTTATAGCCGCCGCCGCCGGGCCGCCATTGGGCAGGCTCCCTCCTCACGCACAGCCAGTCACAAATCCTCTTTTCGGTAAAGCCCCGCCTCCTCCGGCTCTAATTGGTAGCTGCTCTCCCCACGCACCAGTCCTACGAGAGACTCGTCTTTAGCCGCGCGATTGGCCAGTAGGTGTGACGAACGGGCACGAGTGGCCAATAGTGACATAGATTGTAGCATAGAATGAGCGGATGAGCACCAATCAGGGAAAGGCGGCCTAGGGCTGCTGGGATTTGTAGTCCATGCGACACGGGGTTCTCTGTACAGCCGAATGGCAGGGGGCGGGGGGCTGGCGAGGAGGGACTACAACTCCCAAGGAGCCCTGGGACCTGCGCTTCCGGCCTGGCTAGACAGGCCCAGCAAGCGCCGGGGCAGCAGCTGGAGGGGCAGGAGATCGCTATGGGCCGGTACCGGCCAGCCGCGGTCCGGCCGCCGCCGCCGACAGGTGAGTGCGGGGCCGGGGATCTGACGGGCCGGGGCGTGCGGGGACGGGTGCGGGTCCCGGCCCTGTGGCTGGGGCGCCCTTGGGTGAGGGCCGGGGGATGGGGGGGGCAGTGGGGGGCTGGATCACGAGGGGGAGGGGCATGGGGGAGGCATCTAGGGGTAAAGGATCTGTGTCGGGGGGGCTGTGTGTCTGGGGGGGGCTCTGTGGGGAGACCCGGGGAGGGGCTGTGGGGCAGGCTGCAGGTGAGGAGAATGGGG
>NW_020664444.1:3094607-3148648 GCF_002925995.2 Terrapene triunguis | reverse complement strand
GATCTCCCCTGCACGGGGGCGGCCGGGCTTGCTGCTTGGTGCAGGGTCTGCTGCGGGAGCTCATGGAAGAAGCTCAGCACCTCAAGGGTTAAGAGGCTGTTGGCCTCTATGCACGGGGGTTACACTGTGAGGTCAATGTGGGTGTCTGCACTCCTATTAGTTAGCCTTGCCTGGGAATGACAAGCGTGACACATTATTGCAACAGCTGTTCTATGCTGCACCTGTGTTTAGTTAACTGGTTGACAGCTGTGTGGAGGTGCAGTTGGCCACTAGATAAAGCTATGCAAATGGCTCTCTGGGATGGCTCTCTTGATTGTTGTTTCCTTGTCTTTTATTAAAAGTTAAATAATTTGTTAAATCCCAAAGGGGGATGGTGACTGTCCAGCGCACAATAGAGCCAGGTCTCCTTATGGGACATAGGCCTCAATAAGTCTTGGCTGCCTCTCGCTCTCCGTATCTCTTATCTCAATACCTTCTCTCTGCTAGGTGCTATTTTATGTACTTCTTTATCATACAGTGCATTTCAAATCTATATTGGCTAGTTGTGTTGCATGTCCTACCCGGGGCATATGCTGCTGATTGTCCTCTATTTCTCTTGATCATCTTAATAACCACATTTCCTCCAGGTTTGTGCCCTTAGCTTTCCCATTACTTGCCTCTCTATGTGCATTTAGTAGTAAGATTCTGCAATTGCCTCTCAAGGATATTTTGGTTACAGAGCGTCCTCTTTGGGGCAGAGTAGAAAATTGCTCTTTGAATCTTTCATCTCAGATTGGCTCTTCAGTTCAGCTTGATTTTCATGCCAACCTCTCGCTGCCGCCCATGTGACCAGGGCCACTTTTTCCTACTTGATCAGATTTCAGCCCACTGATCTTTTTTGTTCTGTGGAGCTGTGAAGCGTGGGCTCTCTTTCAATTCAGCTTGCCTTCATGCTGGGATCCCATTGTAAGCCACTAATCAGGAACCTGTCTGCTGTATGCTGATAGACATGAAAGGAAAGATCAGTGTAGACAACAGCTTTTGATGCACATGTAACAAATAAGGAGCAGGTTACTGTGTTCTCCCTGTGGAGATGAACTACGCTGCAAAGAACTCCTGTGTGGCATTAATGTATTTTCTGAACTTTGAACATGGTACCAAATCATTCCTTTCTGCTCTGGTAATTTCAGTTTTTCTCCTTAAAGTCCCTGTGCAGTTTCAATTCACCTCTGTCCTAACCTGATTAGCATTGGTGGTAAGTACCTGTCATGTTTCAGCATAGAATGGCTGCTGGGTGAGCAGTCTCTGTGTAGTGCTGGAGTATCGTTTGGTTACATTTGCGACGCGCTCCGGGATGGAAGGGCTGTATAAGTGGGTGAGGGCCAGACTGTGCCCTGGTTACCCTCGCCGTGCAGAATGGGGGCAAGAAGATCAGGCATCTCCAGGGCAGCATCCCTACCTGCTTCTCTGGACGAGCCTCTGTCTGAGGGAAGTGGGCAGGGGGACTGTGCATTGCCCTTCTTCCCCTCCCCACTGGCTCTGGAGAGTTTCCCACTGACACTAGCTGAGGACTGAGTTGTGTTGCCAGGTAATGGTGAGGGGGCACACAAGACCTCCATGCCCATAGACCAGTGTCCCTGCAGGGTCCTTGCTTCATTCTGCAATTTCTCCCCAGCAGAAGAATGCAGAGAGATTCTCTTGGAGTTTCTTGGCCCCCTATGGGTATTACTGCCCGGAAGCACAGCTGTGCCAAAATCTCTCTCACGCATCAGGTGAGATGAAGGAACGGAAATATGTGTTAACTACTTGCCTCTCTGTGCATGCATGCCCAAGTAGGCTAGGAATTGATTTCTATCCATATGTATGACAGTGAATATTTATATACATTTCCATACATAACTGCATAGGGTTGTTCAGTTGGCATGGGGATTTTAAATAATTCTTGTGTATAGATATCTACCTTCCATGGGGAGTGGGGGGGTTAACAGGGCAATTTTCTGAATAAGGATAAAAAATGCATATAAAAATAAAACCTATCCGTGGCCTGATTGATGTCCATTGAAGTCAATGGAGACCCTCCCGTTTAGTACAATGGGCATTGGTTCAGACACTGGATGTGCCTGCAGTAGGCATGCCGAAGTGTGTATGGGGTAACAGGAGTGACTGTCTGGTAAATCGTTTGTAAAACCTGTAAATCTGCAATAGGCCGCACTCCTCACAGAGGAAAACCATTCTGGACCTAGCAGCTATTGCAATGTCTGAAATAGAGTGAGCCACTGGCCCCCATCAAAGGGTTGATGTTGACTTCAACTGGTGCTGCGGGATCTTGACACCTCTGAAAACGTTGCCACTTGGTTAGTTGCCGTAATGTCGATTTCAGGCCTAACTTTCCACACCCAAGTGTGAAGATTTTGATCCCAAGCTCTCTGGGAAAAGCTGAATGTAGCTAATCAAACATTTGTGACGTATGGCTGGAAGGGTTACCCAGGAATATAGACGGCTGGGTTGTGGATGCTTTGTTGACATGCTCCTGATGCTGCTCATAGCAGAGAGCGCTGAGAAATGATGCTGGTTTCCGGCAGGGCCTTATGGGATTCTGCAGGGAATCGAGGAAGTGTGGGTTGCAAGACATTGCTTCCTGCACCAGGTCTACCTGACATAATTTCTGCACTGGTCAGCACTTGTCACTTACAAGTTTCAGTTTAAATCCTATGCCCAGAAACCTCTTTTGCGCACGTGTTGCTCGCCCATTCGTCCAGCCTTGGCACTCTCCCTGTCCGAGGCAGATGAACGGCTCAGGAATGTAGGGGCAGCGGAACCTAGCCAAAGCATGAAGGGCTCACTGATGTAGGTGTCAGCAACTGGGACAAGCTTGAACGTTTAAAAATAAATTCAGCTCCAAGTTCCTCCATTGTCAAAATAATTGCTGTTTAAAATCCACCCTTAGCAAATCGCAACAGTGGGTTCCTTCATCCACTGGCAGGAGCTGGGAGTTTTGTCCCCATTAGTTAGCATTCGTGCAGCTCTTGGAACATGCCAAGGTTGCTATTCTGCGAGTCTGCCAGGACTAGCAGAAGCCTGGATACACTTTCTTTAAATAGGAGATTGCAGCCGCATACAGTAACTTGCTAAAGAATCTCTTTCTGTTACAGGTTCCTCCCTGGGCCTTCATCTGCCCAGTTTGTCCCCAGCAGGAATTCTGCGGGGTTTTGGAGCAGACTGTGGCTCTCCGTGACAGTCAGGGGGTGGGAGGGGGCGGGGGGAGGAGGAACATCTCACACCTTTGGAGTTCTGAGGAAGGGAGGCAAAGGGTTCCTTGCAGCCAAGGCTCACTGGGCCCAGCGTAAAGGGCTCCACATTGCCGGAGTCTGAGTCCAGACACTCTTAGTCCCCGCCCCAGAAAAGGAGTTTGCTCCATTGTAGCCCAGCCCTGTTCTGCTCAGTAACAATCCCTACCGTGAAGGCAAAGATCTGGGCAGAGCAGGATTAACCCTTTCCTTACCAATCCATCCCATTACATGTGTTTAACCTATCTGTAGCTATACCGTTGCTCATCATTGGAGAAGCACTGAGCTGAGTGCATGGTGCAGTCAGCTCTTTGGAACATATTCAGCAGTTACCACTTAAAGAAATGCGCAGTTATCATTATTCATGGTATTACCGGAGTGGCTAGAGGCCCCAACTGAAAATGGGGCTCCATTGTGCTAGGTGCTGCACATGTATATAGTAAGAACCGGGCCCTGCTCCAGAGATTTTAGAACCTAAATGAACAAGTTGGGAGAAAGGGCTTGGTATTTGACAGTGAGGAACTGAGCCCAGAGAGATGAAGTGACTTGCCCAAGGACGCATGGGAAATCGGTGGCAGAGGAAATAGATCACAGCTCTCCAATCCCAGTGCCTTCACTCCCATGCGGTGGGGATGGCGCTTACTCCAGTATTTCCCAGAATCAGACTGAGGAATGCCACAGTAAACTCAAATATGACAATCTGGAAAGGGCTGGATTCGCTTTTTGGAGTGCTCTGCACTGTGGCTGATCTTGCTCAGCTGCAAATAAAATGCCCCAGCAGGGTGTGGCTAGGAAAAGGTGAAGATCAGTTTCTCTCTGGTGAAATATTCCTAAGTGGTGTTGAGCAACCAAGGCCAAACCGGTGCACAAAGGCGTAGGTGTAAGCGTTCAGTGAGTGAAAATAGCTCCAGAAAGGAAGCGTAAGAGATGTGGTGGTGTTAGGTCACAGTAGTACCTGTATTAACTCCTCCACAGCCACGCTGGACAGCCATCAACGCTGCGTTCGTACTGCAGGAGTGAGAAACCCAGAGGCAAGAGGTCTGGGAGGTTGTTCAGTTTGTTCTTGCTTGTGCAACTGCCCGTGGCTAGGCCGCGCGCTGCAGGAAGCTGTGTCATGTGACGAGCTGGAGGGGAATTACAGCAGAAGGGATTGTTTACTTGAGACTGATTCTGAGTGGTGCTGAGCGTCCTGCAACTTCCAGTTGACTTTGGGGTGTGCTGTGGGTGCCCAGCACCCTCAGGATCAAGCCCTTTTTTATTATGTATGATCTTAACAGTCCCTTCTGGCTTTCAAATCTATACATCTTCCACTAGGATAATGTTAGTCTTTCAGACTGCTTATGGCCCCGGTCAAACACACACATCTCCTCCGTCCGTGTCATCCGAAGGACGCAGGGGAGAAGATCCTTCCCAGTCTTAGTTCTGCACCCTTCGATTACGAAAACAAGCAGCATTTAAAAACCCGGTTTGCTCTTCACCCTTTTACGCTGCTTCCCACACGCTCGGACGTCACTTTGTTCTCTTTGGGCAAGGGATCTGGGCCTGCTCGGTTTCCCGAACAGGCACAGTCCCGTCACTGCGGCGTTGGGGGTCTCAGTGGGGTATAAGTGCATCCGAAGGTTTGAGTGAGGAATTTTCAAATGCCCCTCCCCCCCCCCCCCCCCCCCCCCGGCCTAGCTCGGCTCCCACTGAAGTCAAGGGTAAAATTTCCGTTGCTTTAAATGGGAGCTGTGTTAGGCCAGTGCAGGGCACATCTGAAAATCCCACCACCAATTTAAAACACAAAGCCAAAAACTGCGTGTTCGTCCAAATGTCACCGACAGAGTTTTGGTTCATTTTGGGTGTTGCAAACTGACCTCTTCCCCTTAACCTCCGGTGGGCTACAGCTGAGTCAACAGTGACTCTTAGGAGCTAGGATAAAACATAACTAGGGGGTTGATTTGAAAGCGATGGAGAAAGGGCCGCGTGTGTTTCCCCTTGGAGATCACTGGCTGCAGCCGGGACAAACCTAAAATCCTACAACCTGATGCTTATCTCACTGGAGCAGTTTCACAGACCTGTAACTCCAGCGAGCCTTCTCCTGAGCTCTAGCTCGTGGGACAGGCTCTCCGCTCAGTAACAGGGCTCTTTGTGATCACAACAATTCCAGTCACCCCAGCGTTCCCTGGGGCAGGGCTGCAAACCGTGAGCTGCAGTTTATTAAACTGCTAAACGCTATGAGGAGTTTGAGGATTTCTGCCCTTCTTTGGCCCAGTTCTAAAATCCCTCTGGAGCGAGCACTGTATGTACTAACCTCTCCTGGGAGGTTTGTCAGGCCAGAGTAAATCCCTGTGTGGGGAGGGTTTTCCTTGCTAGTCTAAATCTCTTTGGACTCAGAGAACAACCCGGACAAAGCCGAAATGGAGAGTTGGGATTGGCTGAGCTGTGGGATTTTCCAGCTGAATTTACATATCACCCACTTCTCTGCATGCCTTTCTGTTTACATCACTTAAGAGCCAGCGATACACACAGACACGCACACAGATAGTGGAAGAGACATTTTGAAAGAGTAAAAGTCTGCCTGGAGCTGGAGCACTTTGTCCTGGGAGCTACTTGGCCAGCTTTGCTTCTTGCTTCCAGCTTGACTAGCCCGAGTGAATTTCGTGCAAGGTAAAGCCCTGTGTAAGGCGTGTCCTGTGCATGTCGGCAGAGTTTCTGTTTGAAGCACAGTCGGAAGGTGGCTGTTGTTTTTTAGTAATCAGTGACAAGTGAGGGAAGCGTTCTGCGTGTTCATAACTGTATGCAAAGCTGAGTAAGGAAGCTGAATGGAGCTAAAGTGGCTGTTACCCTTCGCCTGCACCTAATTGCAATACCTTAAGATATCTGAATGTGCTGGTATATAAGGTCACCATGATGTGTCATTAACCCTTTCCTGTGCAGTGATCGGGGGAATCTACATTTCCAAAACGTGTCACAAATGCTAACTAAGGAGGTCTTGTATGTCAGCTACTCTTAAAAATGCCACTCCACTGTAAAGTGCTCTGTGTTATTAAAAGAAACGTTTGAACGGGTCATTAGTATGGGCTTTGGTACATTTTCTCGGGGTTCCTAGGTCTGTTTATGGCTATCTTTTGCGACCCGTTCCAATCCCTGCTATCCGTAGTCTCTATTTCCTTTGCTCTGATGCTGGTTGAAAGTTTCTCTAGCAGTAGTGTTGGCTGGCTTGCATTGCATCTGATTGTTTCTGTTTTAAGCAGCAAAGTTCAGGGAGATGTAGTAATATGAGCAGACAACTGACACACACTGAAATTTTTCTCTTCTCATTGCTTTTGTGACATTTCTAGTAGGGGGGCAATGGTTGGCATATTTCAGATGAGTCTTTAAAGCAAACCAGATGCACCCAGAACATGCGTAAAGCAAGTCATCCAATTTCAAAGTGGTGTAAAAAAAAATGGACGCTACATATGTTTGGGTAGAGATTATGGCTTGTGTTTCTCGGAATGCCTTTCAGCCAGAAGAATCCCCATATGGAATTGCTGGACCCTGCCAGAGGAATGCAGCCACCATTAGGATGGAACATAGTGGCTGTTTAACAGCGGACAATAGCAGTACACAACAGTTTAGGACAGGAGGTAAAGAAGAAAAAGTTATCCAATCGGGGGGAGTTTTAGGAAGGCAGAATGTAATGTGCTGATTTTAGTGTCCAGGGTGCGGCAGGTTTTCTACCACTTGGCAACAGTTCCCTTGATATTGACAGGGATTTCTTTGATCACTTATTAAACTTTACCACTGGGTATTTGGTGGTGTTTAAATCCCTTCACAATTCAAGTGAAAGCTGGCTTTTAAATCCACTGCAACCAATGTGAGTCAAACACCAAAGGTTTGATTGACGGAGGACAGATTAGCTTCTGTTTCGCTGCTGCTTTTTCACAGGCAAATTCCTCTGCCACAGAATATTTGAGGAGCCTGTGTATGAATTGTGGGAGCTGGGGAAGTGAGAAGTGTAGGGGATGAGGTCAGGGTCTGTGTTTGTACAGTAGTTTCCTGGGTCTGTTATCACGACTTCTGGGTTGGTCAGCTAATTCTGACATCCTGCCCAGAGTAGACAGTTGTGCTTTGTTTCAGATGTGTATTTCTTGTGCACATATACAACACCACCAGGGCTGAGGTTGGGGTGGTTTCCTCCACACCCTGGCTCTGCTGCTGACTTGCTGCATGATCTTATGCCGAAAGCACTTCCCCACTCTGTGCCTCAGTTTAACCCACCTGTGAAATGGGAAGAATACTTACCTACATCTCTGGGGTATGGCGAGGCTTAGCTAGTACATCTGCAGAACTCTGAACATGGAAAATGCTGTGTACGTGTTCTGTGTTATTAGGTAAAGTACTAAATTGAGCATTAGGGTTTATTTAATTACGACAGCGCTGGGACTGGTCTGCAATCGGTAATGGCCTGTCGGACGTATCTCTGGAGAGCCCTTGGTAACTGAAAATGGCTTCAGATTTCTTAAAGTGAATTGTGGGACCAATTAGTGCCAATTGTGATGTGATTTTTAATTCTGTCGTCTGCTTTTTAAATGTCATCTCTCATGGTCATGCTCTGATTTTGAAGCCCTGATTTCCATTGAAACTGGGGTCATTGTCTCTCAATAGTGAGAGCTGCAAGACTGGGCCTGTAGGATGTAACTTGATAAAAATGCACACCTCCAAAAAAGGGTCTAGATGTGCTATAGGATACAACACAAGAGAGTTCTGCAGCGTGCTGATCTCCTCTGACAGTCTGGCCACTTATTCAAGCTGAACTCTTGAAAATGTGGCCCCAGTTGTAGACGCTGGACCCTTCTGAAAGTCTAGCCCTTTGAGTTTTATGCAGTCAGAAAAGTCTGTTTACTAGGGGAAGTTTTTCCCCCCCCCCCCCCCCCCCAGGTTTCCTAAAATTAAGTCAGGAGAAAGCATGGTGAAGCAGAGTTTTTGTTTTTTCAATGCTTCAAGATTGATTGTGACCCTTGACCTCTGATCTAAGCTGTGATGTGATCTAAGGAAAAACTAGATGCTTTAGCCCCCTGAAAATGATTTTTGATCCAGTTGTAAGAATGTGTCAAAGTTATTGATTCCGTTTTTAAAACAAAATAGTTTGTCCATAACTAAAGCTGATTATTTTCTAGAAGGGGAAAACCACTCCAGAGGGGCTCAGAGAAGAAGCATGATGTCTGAGCCCAGCAAAAGAACATACATAGACTCGAAAGGCTGATTCTGTTTCTGAAGAACAGAGACCAGTGCTACAAAACCTGCCGTCCTGAATGGCAGTAACCGGGGCCCCTTTTATTGTACCTCTGTTAACAATATTTTGCACTTCTCCAGCACAGTCTGTTGGCGGATCTCAACGCGCTTTCTAGACTCTCTAAAGACTTGCAGTAGCTCAACCAGAAGTTACAGGCTGCTGCAGGAATCACTTGGTGAATTCTCTGGCCTGTTTTGTACAGGTCAGACTAGATCATCATAATGGTCTCTTCTGGATTTAACAATCTATTAATCCAGCTTCACAGCCCCTGTGAGGTGGGTATTGTTATCCCCATTTTACACATGGAGAAACTGAGACCCAGAAAGGTGAGGTGACTCTCCCAAGGTCGCCTGGTGAGACTGTGGCAGAGCCAGGAGTAGACCCCATGAATCTGGTCTCCTTTGTGCCTTAGCCACAAGGCTGTCCTTGCCTGCTTTTGTACCAGTCAAGGATTGAATAAGCCATAGAGACTGAACTCCTCTCACAGTTGTAGAGAGACAGAGTCCCCTCCAGGGCAGAAGTTGTGACCCATTGACAGTGGAAGGAGGCTCACACTGCTGATGGCTGCGCTGTCTCTGTGCATAGAATTGCAATTTCTAGGGCTGTCTCTGTCGCATACACACAGTTAAAGGCTGAGAGAGAGAGAGAAAAGCGTCTGCTGAGCCCTGAAGTGTGACTCTGTCTTCCGGTGTCCAGAATTCTTTGTCAAGTAGAGAAGGTGTGATATCCCCAGAGACGTTCAAAATCCACAAAGCTGGCCTCCTGCTTGTTATAACCAGTCTGTCTAGAGGGATGCCCTCCCTTGAATCCAAGAGCCAGTTCTCAACAGAAGGTGGCTTTTCAGCTTTCCATCAGACAATGTTTTTTGGCCTGGAAGTAAAACACAGACAACCCATTCTTACTGCAGCTTGGCAAAGTGGAAAAAGTTCAACTCATGACGGCAGATTCTATATATCAGAGGGGTAGCCGTGTTAGTCTGGATCTGTAAAAAGCAACAGAGAGTCCTGTGGCACCTTTAAGACTAACAGATGTATGCATCCGACAAAGTGGGCATTCACCCACAAAAGCTTATGCTCCAATACATCTGTTAGACTTAAAGGTGCCACAGGACTCTCTGTTGCTTTTGGCAGATTCTATGTGGATTAACTGACCACCCAACAACTGCCTCAGGGGATGAGGGAATGTGACAGAACCTGGGAGATACGTGTAGTTACCGATTCCCCATCAACTTGTCCCCCACTCCAAACACGTCCTTCCCTTTCCGTCTGCATTTGGCCCAGCATGCTTGACTGTTGGACCCGCTCACCATTTATTTCACGTTGTTGCCCTCTCTCTGCCCTGTAATATTCTTTCCTAGGTGCTGTGCAGATAAGCTAAAGAATGTGTAACCCTCTTGTACAGACTTGCAGAAGTTTGTGATGTTTGTCATTAAAATACCTGCTATGAACTAAAGAAATTCTACGCCTCAGGGGCTCCCGCAAGATACAGTAAGAGACACTCCCCCACCCCCCATGTCCATCCTCGCCACCGTTAGCCAGTGCATGGAGCCAGCAAACAGCCCTCCTTGGTATGATTGCAGCAGCATTGCATAGATTAGAGACAACCCCAATGAAGCTGGGAGCGGGGAGGAAGAAAGATACACATATGGGGCTTCTTAACTGGACTGTATGGACCATTCCGCACATAAGGTTGGGAGGTGGTTGTAGATTCCTTGGCAAGTACCAGACATTTTGCAGTACGAGGCGTCCCATCAACCAGGTCCTTCTTCTTAGGTGCAATTCTGTATCTAAGGAAATGCATTGGAGGGGTTCTGTCCCACCTCAGTGGAAGTCTCCACATCACAAAACCCATCACTGCCATCATGCCTCTCAGCCTCCTATGGCCCAAACACGGAGCACAAGTTGGGGCGGAGACCCAGAAAGAGAAACAGAACTGCGTTCATGCAGGAGGATGGAAATGCTGGGGGATTCCTTCCCTTGGGTAAATGGCTCTTCCTAGGCCTGGCCTCCCCAGTGAAAGGGAGGGGACGGGACGCCAGGTTTGTGTGGCGCTCAGGGACCGAAACGAGAGACATCCCTGGAAATGAGCAGATTCACCTTTCCCGCTGCCTTGTAGGCAGGTGCATGAGAGAGAGGCCAAAGGCTAGACTGGCCCTAGGGAACACGCTCCCCTCTTACACGGAGCTGCTCCTCCGGAGCAGGGTTGAGGCATCTTGGCTTGGGAAGGGTAGTGTGGGAAATTCTGACTCTGCGGAGACAGGGTCGCAGTCCCTGTGAGCTGGCAGCCAGACCCAGATTTCTTGGCTGGGTCACTTAGGCAGGAATTCTGGCACCTAAAAGTTCAGTGTGAGTACTTGAATCCAGCCCACCTCCCTCACTGCATCTGCTTACTGTCAGTCATGTGATTTAGTGAAAGGCTGGCCCTACTGCTTCCGCTTTTTTTTTTATTTTCTCTTGGCAAAAACAGAGAAGCTGCTTTAAAAAATAAGCTGCATGGCAGAGGAGCTCTTCAGATCTCTGGATCTGGTCAGGCTGGCTCGCTGTCCTCCCAGGCCTGCCCCTTTCCTAAGGTGTGACCCCAAGGCCTTTGCCACTAGCTATGGCCCCTGGCCACGTGACCGGTTGATACTTGCTTGGTTTTCTGGTGCAAAATGGAGCTGTCCCTTCCCCTGCAGCCGTTGGTTGGATACCCGCTGCCCTTGTGGGAGCTGACCCTATAAAATCCTGGATTGGAAAACTCAGAGAGGGTCTCCAAAAACGAGGACTCCGGGGCCTTCTCTGTGGAGATGTGAGGGGGCTGCTTGAGTGGACATCTAAGGCCACTTGCTTTTCTAAGCAGCTGAGAAGGATATTGTTATTCCCTGTACATCTTTTATTCTGAAGGCTTCCTTCGGGATCACGGCGTGCACGTATTTTGTATAACACAGACTACGTCATGGCATTAATGCGTCATTGGGGCAGCCGGCACTCACACCTCCTCAGGATGTGATTTTTGTCCTCCTCAACTATGCTTGGAGGAGGAAAGTGCAGTGTGCTGTAGGGAAGTGCTGCAGATTCATCAAGGGTGCTCTTCCTTCTGGGCTAGAATTGATTCACTGCCCCTGCTTGGCGTGAGGAGGATGTGGCTTTCAGATGTAAAATCAAAGTCCTGCCCGCTTGTGGCCATCCAAGATCCCATGATCATTTTTGCAAGAGTCGAAAGGTGCTAACCCTAGTGGCCTAAGCAAATTCCAGCTTGAGTCTTTGACATTCGGCCTCCCTGGAATTCCTCAGGTGTCGTTGGCTGGGATGTGCTTTCTTGTCAGTCCAGCAACTGTTCTGTAAGGTGGCTGCTTTTTAGAGGTGGCTGCATTTCAGGACTTGGTGAAGTGATTCCTAGGTCTGGTGGTTAACGTAGGCTGGGATGAAAGATGATATAAATCTGAGTTGTGGCTGTTGCTGTTCTGTGAGCAGCCGATACTCCACTCAGCATCCTGCCCGTTGCTTGCATGGCGCTGCTTTGCTGTTCAGGGAAGACCTGAAGCCGACTCTCGGCTGCCTAGCTCAGGGGGCTTGGATCTAAAGGCCACTGAAGCCAATGGGCGTCTTTCCGCCGATTGGAATGGGCTTTGGATCAGCCCCCAAGAGGGTGTGCACTTTCCCCATCCTTAATGTACCTGCTCAGCTCCCTTTAGAATTAAACACTTACATGCTGCCATCTGGAGAGGACAGGGAACCGGGACCCCACATGTCATGCAATTACAGGACTGCAGATTGCCCCTAATTGTCCCTCCTTTGACTAGTCCATCCCTGTTCCCCTGAACCAGAGCTTCCCTTTCCTTTGTGAAGTCACCATCCCGTATGGTGGCAAAGAAACCCTTCCATGGGAGAGAGCGTGAAATGGAGTCCGCCTGAGTCTGCACACAGCCTGAAACATTCCCTGAAGAGGCAAATTGCCTCTCTTCATCTCAGGGGGGTCTTTGTTCACTCTGAGCCTAACGAGAACACCTTCAATGTCCGCTCTCTTCGCTCCGCTCGCTGGGGGAGGAACATCAAGCAGGAGAGCTGCTCCCCTGCTGCAGGATGACGTGGTGGGCGCTGGAACGGAGGGAGAGGGCAGGGAGCAGGTAGATGCTGCCAAGGTTTCCTAGGGTGAGGAATCACAAGTTCAACTCCTTTCCCCCAAATTTAAGTCCCCTCTGCTCCTGCCCTAAAGGGTGGGGGAAAGGAGAAACCTCCCCTCCCCAACAGCAAGAATCTCAACTGCTTCCTGCTTGCCAAAACACCACACCAACTGCCGCACTTCCTGGGTGCCAAGCCCCTACCCAGCTCCCCTGTAACCACTCCTGCAGGGCGATTGCCCATTGAATCCTGGCCCTCTCTGCTGGGGCTCGTGCAATGCGCTGGGACTCTGGGGGGGCAGCGCAAACGCACCTGAGCCGAACCTAAATCGCAGGGGGTGCTCAGCTGTCTGCACTAGGGCTGGCATCCTGGCTGCCAGTGGGGCTGGGGTGGCGATGGGAATGGTTGGAAATGGGCACGGCGGTATCCTGGCCTGGGCAATGGGGAGGGGGCATGTGTTTGCATTAGCAGTTATTCATACAGTAGCACCAGAGGCCCCATTGTGCTAGGCACTGTACAGCTACATAGGAAGAGATTGTGAACTCTGGGAGAAGGACGCTCTGAGCCGACTGGCCAGAGAGAGTCAGTGGTTTGCCCAAGGGCACGCAGAGAGTCGGTAGCAGAGGGGGGAATTGAGCCCTGGTCTGCTGAGTCCCAGCCCTGTGCCCTTGCCACAAGCCCATATTAGTTATTCCCATTCTTTGTTCTCTACAAAGATACTCCTGACCAGTTGCCAGGCTCTTTGTGCTGTGCAGCATGGCTTTGACTCTGCTCAGCTCTGGATTGAAGCAGCGCCGCGCTGTTCTCGAGGCCGCGCCAGTAACGCTGAACATCTCCTACGGGATGTGGCCTTTGAACGTGGCCAGTGCACTGCTTCCAAAGAAATGGAAAATATTATCCCACGATGGCTTTTTAAAACAGTTTCTTGCTTTCTCCGACCACAGCCTGTTCCAAAAGTTTAGTTCTAGGGAACAATTCTTTTCCCAGGACTGAACTATTGTACTGTGAATATTGGACAGTTGTGCAACATGGAACCTAAAAACTGTACAGTGTGTCCTGTCAGGCGGGGCTGAGTGGTGTCCTTTTGGCTCACCAGCAGAATGTTTAACATAAAACATGGCCCGGCATGATTGTCATGCTTGTGAGGCCTGATCTACACTTAACAGTTCGGATGAGGTGAGGGGTGTGAAGAAACTAACCCCCTGACTGACACAGTTATGCCAACTTAACCCCAAGTGTAGATGCAGCTGTGTTAATCGGAGAGGCGGTGTTCCTGCACCGAGGGGAAGCCCTTTCCGCTGGTGCAGACTGCCTCTACGGGGACATAGCTTTGCCGGCGTAGTCTCGGGCGCGTAGAGAAATCTGTAAGCGCGAATTTAGACTCGGTTGTTGGGCGTGTGGTGGTAGCACGCGAGGCAGTCTGTACAAACCCAGCACAGAGACCGCCCCGGCCCCAAAGAGCTTACATTGACCTAGTGCAGAGGCTGCATTCAGAGTCCTAGAAACTGAAGTCCTGAATGGAAGGAGCTGCGAGGGCAGGGGTCTGTCTAGTGCAGTCTCATCTTTAGTGGTTAGCGCCAGCTGCTTGGGGGAAATGGACCAGAAACACTGTGCTGGCCAAATATGCAATAGCTGGCCACAGCAGATGTTTCTCCCTATCTGTTAGTGTTGGCTCGTGCCCTGAAATAGGAGGGTTCGGCTCCCTGTTTAGTTGAATTGTTTTTGTCCTGTCTAGTTGAACTGCAGATGTTCTTCTCTGTACAAATGTCTGATCATGCACTGAATCCTCTTAAGCTCTTGGACTCTGTTATCCAGTGGCAGTGAGTTCCAAAGGATAACTATGTACAAACAGTTGGGTAAGCGTCTTGCCTTTCAAATTCAGCGGTCCCCTCTTTATCCACTGAGCAGATACAGGAATGCAAGCTTCTCTGCGTGGTCCATCCCCAAAGCACCTCAGCCTTGACAAGGAAGGGGAAACTCAAGAGGGGAGCTCTGTCTCCTGGGCCCCGTGAATCTTTGTCTGCTTTCCTGAAATTGCTGTGATGTAAAACTGGACTGAGTGACCCCTATGGGTGTTCCATGGTATTGCTCTGTAATGGCCCCACACACTGAAGTTTCCATCATTGGAGCAATTAACGTACAATACTGCAGGGTTTCTCTGTAGTCTGGGAAGCCTCCAAATAGCCATCAGATGGGGAACTAACGTTCTCCACAAGCCCTGGTCTGAATCTGAACGGGTGAGCTAGAGGTGGCAGGCTCTGCATCTCATTCCCAATGGCCTCAGACACCCAGTTCATGTCAGGCACTTGTGTTTCCTACTTAACGTGTGTCTGTTCCACACCAGTCAGTTGTTTTGAATAGAATTTGGGATGGGGGTCTTGTAGCAACTTGGTGTGCCTGTTTATACTGCGAGATTGTGGGCCTGGAAGATGTCACCTCCCCTAGGCCGAGAGAGGAAATGCTGCATTACTTTAGGTGAGGAGATTCAATATCATTGTGATCGTTCTGAACAGCGGGCTCAGAAATACCAGTTAAGGAGGACTCCCTCTTCATTTGCTCCACCCTCTCCCCATCTCGGTCACCAAAAGTGTTCCTGCATTTCTTTACATGAACCCGCCAAAGAAACAGCTCAGTGTCTGCTGGTTGTTGGCTGGGCTTTGCTGTTTAAACAAAAACCCACACATGAGCTGCCCTACTGTTACACACCAAGGCCTGACGTGTGCAGGGTGAGAACCACGCCCACATGGAGTCCACTGAAGTCAGTGGCATGCAGCTGAGCATCAGGATCTGCTCACAAGAGACTCATCCCAGGATCGGGACCCAGGACTCCTGGCCGACCCTACAATAACAAACCAGGACTCCAGCCCGACATTAAGAAGCCTGGCTATTGTGTACTATCGAGCCAAAACCATGAGGGCAGTGCTGTGAGTTGTAAGCTCCCAAAGGGTTTGTTTGGGTCAAACCTGTCAGAAATAATGATATTAAAAAGATGGACAAATACCTTCATAACATTCTCTTTTTACTATGGAATTTGCTAAAACAATGAATTGGTTCCATGCCACCAACCGTGATTCAGAGTGATGTGGCCAGGTTGCCAAGGGAACTGTGGCCAGCCCTTGTTTGGACGTTGGGTGGCCTTGAAGGGAGGAAATGGGAGAATTGACCCCTCACCTATAAAAGCTCTTGGCTGTGATTGAATATGGAGTTTTTGCCATGTGCTAGAAAGGTGGCTTTGGAGGTTGTGACGGGACCCCTGGGGTGCAGCCTGGGACTGTGGGACCGCTGTGCCCCCTTAACTCTCCAGCCTGGGCTGTCTCTCACAATGCTTTGCTAGTGCCAAGCAGCGAGCCCCTCCAGGCGTTGTGATCACTCAGCCACCAGCATGCAGAGACGCACCCAGCTAAGGTGTGTGAATGCTCTCTTGAACTGTACCTAGGGAAACACCAGCAAGCCTCCCAAGTCCTTCTCTGGAGCAGGGCAAATGTATTAATTAGCTCACCACTTCATCAAAGGAAAGTGGACATGCACCAGCCTTTGTAACCTGAGCAGATTCCCCACACACTTCAGACAAACTCCCTGGCTAAGAGAAAACATTACAATAAGTGCCTTAGCTACAGAAAGATAGATTTTCAGTTATTATAAGTGGTAGGCATAAAAGGTCAGAGGTAGTTACCAAAGACAATAAAAGGTAAGCTCGCAGTCTAAATCCTAAACCTTATTCGAGTAACCAGTATTTGGATCAAGCAGTTTTTCTCACCCCACTGGATGTTGCAGGTAGGTTAGAGTCCTTAATACACAGGCTTCCCCTTTAAGCCTGGGACCAGTCTCCTCAGTTCAAAGTCTTTGTCTTCCCAGTGTTTTTGTTGCTTTCACCATAGGTGAGGGAGGAGAAAAGTAATCGCATGGTGCCACTGTCCCTTATTTTATACGCTCAGTCCATGTATCTGGAAAATGCTAGTCCAGACATGTCCTGGTGGACCTTGCTGAGTCACAGAGTTGAACGATTTAGGACTAAGAGGGACATTCTTCTGACCTCCTCTGCCCCTGCAAAAATAACCAACCCTCCAACTTTTTGTTGTTCTTCCAGAGCAAACTTCCCATGACTAATAAATGCTGGTCTAGATTATGAGCTCAAATAAGAGCGCTCGCTACAATCGCTTCTCCAGTGGCGCAGCAAACATCACTACTTCTGAGAACACTAACGGGGTAAGGAGCAGAGCAGGGGCGAGAAATGGGCGGGGAAAGGGGTATTTCTGGCTCTTACGCCCTCCTCTTTGTTTGGACAAAATAAAGATGATGAATGAAAATTTGGGGCTGCAACTGGGGCTGCGATCTTCACAAATAAAATCTTAGCAATCTTCTCGTATATTTTACCAACCTTGGCTGAGTAGCAACCCCCAGTCTGTGCCAGATCGACACGTGGTGACGTTAATTCTGCCTTCCTTTCAGACGAGAATGGAAACAACTTTTGGGCCTGCCTATTCCGCTGTGACCACCATCACGAAAGGTGAGCGTCTCGCTGCCCCGGAAGGGCTGCTTACTGCTCCGATTGAATTCTTCCGTCGCTGCACAGATTGCAGGGAACCAAAGCTAGTCACTGCGCGTTCGCTGAGGGACAAGCAACAAGTCACGTGCGGCCCCAGCCCGGCATATTGTAGGGCTCTGATCACCAGGCAGGACAGAGATAAGTGTCCGTGGAGATGCTTTCCAATCAATCAGACTGCACAGTGCCGCGGGGAAGCCCCTGCTATGTCCAGGATGCACGGCAGTGTCCGTTATCTCCCCCGTTCCAGTTCCGGTCCCCTCCTCGTGACCCGCCCAAGCGCTTGCCGTTAGGGCTGATACTTTCCATCTTTGCTCTCTGCCCGAACGTGAATTACTTTGGATAGGTTGAGCAACATCCCCTCAAGTTGTTTGGAGTTCAGCAAGGGGGGGACTGCACTTTTCCCATTTAAAAAAAAATAAACCCTTGCCCTTTTTTCTTCATTTAAAAAAAAAATGTGCACAGGAGCCAAGAAAGGGAGTCCACAACCACCCAACCAAAAGTCCCCTTTAAGAAGGCCCCCAAGCCTACGCCAGCTGGCAGAATTCCTAGGTCTTACTGCTCTGGGAAGCAGGCAGGCTTTCTCGCTTTTCCGTGGGCATCAGGTTGGGGAAGGAGCGCATCAGGCCCTTATCTCAGAGCCTTGAGTCAGAGCCACCAAACTTACCGTCAGCAAACAGAAGTCTAGGCCAGGCTGGTGTCCAGGGGCCTGCAACCCACAGCATCCAACATGACTTCTGGTCCCCTGAGTGCTCAGCTTCCCTTCTCCTCTTTAAAAAGCCCAGTGCCAGGGCGGAGCAAGGGTGCTCCTTGATTGCTCCCACGCTGTCTTGGCTGTAAGCGCCAGACTATCCCTTAAAGGGGTCGTACACCCCACCTCACAGGGCTCCAGCCAAACGGGGGAGGGGCATGGCATGAACATAGACCTCACAGAGGACCAGTGGCTTTGCTTGTCTTGACAACATGGCTTTTGATTTAGCAAAGCTGAGACTCTCCTACAGGGGAAAATGACATAGTAAAAGGAACACTCACGTTATAATGCATAGTCACAAAAGGGCGGAGTTAAGGTGTCGCATTTCCGGACTTTTGAGTAGTTACGTTTACAACCTTAGTGTAAATTAGTAACAAGCTGATCTTTATATGAACATCTCCACTTCGGCTGTAGCAGCCTTCCCTGGCGCCCAAGGGATACCCAGACCTCCCCTGAGATAAACAGTTTACAACGGGGGGAGGCTCCCTTTAAGAATATTTTAAGGCTATAGCTCTAGCAGAATGTCCGTTTATTTTTCCTGCTGGGCCAGCTCCCCTCAAGGAAGCACTGGTGATAAGGTATTGATGGCGCAGCCCTTCCTGGGGCCTCCAGGGGAGAGTGGGGAAATCCCTATTCCTTCTCTTCCGCTTCTCCTCGAGAGCCCTCGCTCCTTAAAGGTGCAGCGAAAAACCTGAAATGTTTCTTTTGCTTTAAAGCTGACGGGACCAATACCTTTAAGCAGCACCGTAGGACTCCCTCCTCATCCAGCACGCTCACCTACTCCCCGCGAGACGAGGACGATGGCATGGTACGTATTGCACAGGAGTGACCTTTCTGATCCCACTCGCAGGGAGTAACAAGAGAAGCGCATTGTCTGATTATCCACTTTGAGAGCACTCTGCCAGGCAAGTCTCGAGCAGGGCATGTGCAGTTCCTGGGCAGGACAGTAGCACAGCTAGACCTGTCTGGCTTTGCTTGGTTTAATGGAGATACCGAGTGGTGCGACGGGGACCTGTGGGATGGGCAGGTAAGTATCGTTGTCCCTGTTTGGTAGGCAGAGAGGTGACGGTGCTCGCTGACGGTCGATATCAGAGCCAGGATTAGACCTCCGCGTTCATGGCTGCCCCGTCTGGTGCTCAGACTGCGAGGCTGTGTGTCTGTCAGTTTGTAGCTGGGGTTAGATGTATGCGTGGGACTCTTCAGACTGCAGCCTGAGCTTTGGAGGCGATGGGCCTAATTTTTAAAAGCAGGTGCCAAAGTTGTGCCTGCTAAATGTCCATGTAGACCAGCTGCAAAGCCCACAGACCTGCTTGTGCACAGGCAGCAGCTCCCGGTCTGGGAACATTCTGCCCCGAGAGTCACTTGTTACCCAGGGTGCAGAAGGGCTTGAAACATAACTGTTTTTCAAGGTTTTGGGGTCCCAGTTGAGGCCTGCCAGTCTGAACCAGGCCCCTTTTCAATGCTGCCGGCAGCACCAGTTGGATAAGTAGCTACTTCCACAGCATCTTTTTCCTATTTGCACCTCTAGAGGGGGCCTCTCACCAGAGAATGAAAATCTGGAACCAGAATCAGAGCTAGACATGCCATGATTGTGCCAAAGGGCTGTGCTTCATATTCATCCCGTCCACTGGAGTCAGCCACGGATGAACCAGTGTGAAGTTCTTAAAGCAAAACATTCCCGAGTCTCCAGGTAGCCTCGCCTTCTTGTTTGTATCTGGCTGACGGATTCGTCACACACATCTCTGAGTAACTTCCTCCTCAAGGATCAGGTGTTCTCACAGGGTTTGAGAGCAGTGTGGTTACGGGGCAGTTAAATCAAACTTAGATTGAGGGCTTTTTGAAACAGACAAACAAAACACCCACTTTAGTCCGAGGAGACTTTGACAGACTCCGATAATGCTTGGTCCTGCCACCAGTGCAGGGGACTGGCCTAGGTGGCCTCTCGAGGTCCTGTCCAGTCCGGCGATTTTCTGATTCTTCATTTCGATGCAGATAGTTATGGGCGGGATTTAGAGCTTGATCGTTCACGGTGCTGAGGCTGCTGGCGCTGTCCCCCCAAAGTGCTAAGCACAGGCTTAACTTGGAGCAGGAGAGTCGTCCCGTAAAGTTGAGCCTGTGCTTCGATGTTGGGCTGGATCGGGGCCAGACTGCTCAGCAATTTGCAAGATCAAGCCGCTAAACCTTCCCCTCCGTTGTTGTGTCATTGCCTGAGTCATGGGCCATGATGCTTTTCTGAAAACCTCCACACCCTCTTGTCATTCAGTTAAAAAAACACACCAGAGAATAGTTATTAATATGAGGCCAGATCCTCCTCTGGGTTAAATCTGCATAGGTCCCCTGGATCTGGTCCATTACACCTGCTACACTGCCCTGCTCTTGAATCCTACGTTCCGAGCATTGATTTGACGCGTACCTCTAACATCTAGTGCTTTAAAATCCTAGCAATACACAGACAGAGGGAAAAGATCCCAGCTGGGATTTTCAGAGGAGACTAAGGGAGTTAGTTGCCTAGGTCCCCTTGCACGTAGGGCTCCAAACTCCAATCAAAACCAAAATAGATCTCTCGTAAGAGCTAGCCATGGTCCTCACCGAAATGTGCAACCCGTCTTCCCTACAGTGCTACACCTCAGTCAGCAAAAACAGCAAGAAACATAACGAACACAGGAAGCCACCCAGTTGGTGAAGAGCTCTGGACAAGGAGAATGGCAGAGCCATGACTCCCTGAAATCCCAGACTGACTCGCTAACCCTTGGGAAAAGGGTCCTTTCCCTTCCCCAGAAGGGGCCAGACTCTCGTCACCCATCACAGAGGCAGCTGGAGGCAAACCGGAGCTCTCTTGGGAATAGGATAGTTTTCTTTTAATTGCTGGTAACGAAACCAAAAGTAGCCAAGTGCTGTCTTCATGCGGGGCGATTACTGCTGGTTGCCCTGCTGGGTGATGACCAAAGGCTGTTCGGAAAACTGCACAGCATGTTCCTGCGGGAATGTGACTAGGGTACAAACTATGGGCCCGATTTTCATTTATACCACGGCTGCTCCACAGCGCTCTAGCAGTGTGCAAAATGTACCCTCTGTTAAGGCTTCCTTACCCTCCAGCACAGTGTAACGTGGCCTTCGTGTAAATGCTAATGGCTAACGCGGAGTATGAGGAAACCCTTGACAATGGTGGGCCTATTGCTGCCCTGGGAGGTGGATTCTCAGCTCCCACTGTGTTTGTTCGGGGTTTCACCAGTGTGCCTGAGGGCGGAATAATGCCTGTGAAATGTGCTAGGTTGTTAATTCTCCACCAAGGGAAGTTGTGGAAGCTCCATCGCTCACGTTATCTGAAGATGGAATGGACAGAATTTTGGAGGATCTGGTGTGAAACAACCCAGCCTTGGCAGCACCTCTGCTAACAGACCTCGTCCCTCCCAAAGCTCTGGGAGAACCAATGTGCCAAATCGTCACTGCTGATGGGCAGCTGGTCACCAAGCTCCTGGGCCGGGCAGTCCATAGCGGTCATCAACTTGCTCGTTAAAGCCTTGCTCTGTGTAGATCTCTCCCGTGTGCTTCCAGGAGACAGACATTCCCGTTGTGTGGCACATGAAGCTCTTCCGTCGCCCTGGGCCCCGAGTTGTTTTCGTTTCATTGCAGTAGCAGCTCGAGGCCCCACCGGAGCCCGGCCCCATGGTGCTCTGTGCTGCACACACACGTAGTGAAAGATATTCCTGCCCTGGGGTGCTCACAGTCGGAATAGCCCAGAGCAAGGGTGGGAGGGGAACCTGCCCGGGGTGGTGCAGCAGGGAATAACACCCAGGTCTCCTGAATGCTAGGCCACTGCTCCATGCTTTTGTATCGGCAAAACCGAGGGCGATATTTACCTTGAGGGGGTCACCTCCCCAGACAGCCGATTTTGCTCACTGTCATTTTCCTTTCAAAAATTCTAAGTTAACTCATCGATTTCTTATTTCCATTTACACCACTGCTGAGCCGCCCAGACCCCAGCCCTGAGTCTTCCGCTAGGAAAACTTTATTTCCCTACCTAATTACCCCACGTGCCCTCCTTCCCCCAATAAATCAGTGCAGGGCTAGTCTAGCCACATCCATCTAAATCTCAGACATGCAGAGTAGCACTGTTGACAGAACTGCCCCTTCTAGCGTGTGTGGTCTGACTACTGAGGTCTTACAGAAAGCTCCTGCAGTGACTTTCTTTGTTTAATAACATTTTATTATCTTCCTACCGGTAGCACATTCATGGCTGAGTGCATCAAACTGAGGTAACCCATTGGAACCACTCAGCCTTGGGTTTATATATTTACCTAACCATACATTTGCCTGCTCTATTTAAAAGAACTCTGAGCTTTGGCTTTTAAGCGGTGCAGTAACGATAAGAACTCGAATTTTAGTGTCATTAAGCTCCGGAGACCATAAAAGCAGAAGACCAGTTGGTCCTACTTGCTGGTCGTCTTCGGTCCAGTTCAGACCCTTTCCCATCGTGCAGTGCGTGGTGTTGTGGCTTGGCCACTTTGCTTCTCAAATCCCAAAGCACTTGGTTTTCCCTGCACTTCCCTCGGGGAGCCCATTTTACAGCCTGCTACATCTTGCTGGCAAGATGTTCCCTGATGCTCAGCCTAAATTTTCTCCCACTTATTTTCCGGTCGTACACTTGTTGAGGCCCCTCTTAACCCATTCCTGTCTGTCCTGGGGCCTGAGCCTATAAACCCTGACGTGAGAATGCTTGTTGGGGTTACTCACGTTGTTTATCCAGCCTGTTTTTAAAAACCTCTAGTGATGGGGATTCCACAACCTCCCTTGGAAGCCTAGACCAGTGCTTAACTACCCTGAGAATTTAAACGGTTTTAATTATGTCTAACCTGAATCTCCTTTGCGGCAGATTAAGCCCGTTACTACTTGTCCGGCCTTCAGTGGCCGTGGAGAACAATCGATCACTCTTTATAACAGCCCTTAACAGATTCGAAGACCATTATCAGGTCCTCCCTCAGTCGTCTTTTCTCGAGACCAAACATGCCCGGTTATTTTAATCTTTCCTCATAGGTCAGGTTTTCTAAACATTTTAGCATTTTTGTTGGTCTCTTCTAGACTGTCTCCAATTTGACCACATCTTTCCTAAATAGTGGTGCCCAGAACTGGACACAGTACACAGCTGGGGTCTCACCAGTGCGAAGTAGACTAGGACAGTTACCTCCCATGGCTTACATAGGACACTCCTGTTAATACATCCCAGAATATTAGCCTTTTTCGCAGCTGCATGACGTAGTTGACTCATGCAATTTGTGACCCACTATAACCCCCGGATCCTCTTCCACAGAAGTACTGCCTAACCAGTTAGTCCCCATTTTGTAGTTGTGCGGTTGATTTTTTTTCCTTCCTAAATGTAGTACTTTGCACTTGTCTTTATTAAATTTTATCTTGTTAATTTCAAACCAGTTCTCTGATTTGTAACACTCATTTTGAATTCTAAACCTGTTATCCAAAGTGCTTGCAACCCCTCCCAGCTTGGTATCATCTGCAGATTTTATGAGCACACTCTCCACTTCGTTATCCAAGCCATTACTGAAAATGTTGACTAGTGCTGGACAGACCCCTGGGAGAACAACGCTAGATACGTCTTTGCAGTCTGACAGCTAACCATTGAGAACTGCTCTTTGAGTGCTGTCTTTCAACCCGTTGGGCACCCACCGTAGAGTAATTTCACCTCGCCCAGATTTCCCTAGTTTGCATGCATAACCCTTTGTCTTTCCTCCATCAGTCCATCCCTCCTGCTCCCTGCGGGTTTTTCTTGCTCCTCTCCAAGCTCTTTCCAGTTTGTCAGTATCGCTCTTGTACTGAGATGCCCCTCAGTGGATGTACCACAGGCTGTTCATTCCCCCTCCCCCTTGCTGGCCTGAAGAGTTTTCTCCATTGTGGCTTTAACGCTGAATTGGAAACACTAAGGGCCGTGCTGATGGTTAATATTCCAGTGGCAACATCCCCTGCAAAGCCAATCCCAAAGAGCCCTGCAGCCAGAGCGACCTCCTTGATTGGCGCATGCAAAGCCCAGTTCGCTCTCCCCTCCCAAACAGGAAGCAACAAAGCCAGGCTGTTCTTGAATTGAATTGGAGGAAGTCTCCACACTTACGCAAAGCAATTTGGCAGAAGTTAGATAGCAGTGAAACAACAAGTGCTACTGCAGAGATTATAGAAACTGCAGAGCCTGGGAGCTGTCTCGGGGGCAGATTTACTAAGCTTTCTGCGAAGGATTCATTCTTAGCTACCGCACTACAGGGACGCGCAGTAAGTAACTGCACAAATGAACCGTGGCGTTTTAATGTGTCGGTGTACGTTGGGCCTGAATGACCAGTGGCACTAAACCTGGTGGGGGAGTTAGGTGACCCATATTGTGTTGGCGATGAGATACCTACTACTTCAGTCCTGTTTTACACTTGGCCAGGCCAAACAGCCTGGCGTGCAGGAAGATTTGGCAGAGCGTGTGGGCCCCTGGAACTGCTAAGTTGCACGGAGGAGGATGGGAGAGGTGGGGTTACTTGTAATAACTGGGTTGTTTTTTGTCTTTAATATGGAAGCCTCCGATCAGTACCCCACGCCGTTCCGACTCCGCCATCTCCGTTCGCTCGTTACACTCCGAGTCCAACATGTCCTTGCGCTCGACGTTCTCGCTGCACGAGGAAGAGGAGGAACCAGTAGGTATTTTGATGTCTTCTTTAGAAACAAAACGAGGACATTCAGTGTCAAAACAGCTTCTTTGTGTAACCTGCAGTGTGTGCATGCGGCCTTCAAATGGAAGAGCCCTTGTTTGGAGGGAATGTTGTCTAGTGGGTTAGTCAGGAGACTGGCAGTCAGGACTCCTGGGTTCCAATCCCAGCTCTGCCACTGACTTGCTCTGTCATCTTGGACAAGTCACCTCATCTCGCTGTGCCTTAGTTTCCCCATTCATAAAATGGGGGTGATGATAATCCTGACTGGAGAGCTGTGAGGTTTCACTGATTAACATCTGTGAAGTGCTTGGAGATCCTGGCTGTGATGAAGGGTGCTAGAGAGGGGAAAGGGCTATGTTATCATTCTATCTGCGGGTGGCAGTGCCTGTGTAGGTCATCGCTGTCTTAGGCCCCAGTCCTGCAGTTAGCTCTACGCAGAGTCCCATCGATTTCACTGCAGCTCCACTTGGGAACAGGGATCTACCTGTTTGGAGCTTAGTACGGGATCGGGGCCTTACTCTTAAAAGCGTTAACAAGAGCTGAGCCTGTGTCAGATATTGCATCCAGACTTAAACGTCCCCCAGGCCAGGCCACGTCTGGTTCAAGGGTTGGGCAAATGTGTGAGTGACTCATCCTTACCACAATCCATGGGGTGCTCGGGCTGAGTTTCACTCTTGGAGCGATGTATATTGAATCTTAAGTGACAGATCTGAAATGTTAATACATACTTACCCCTTGGTCCGCTTTGAGCTCGGAGGGTGTACTCCATCTAGCCAGGGAATACTGCTTCTGAGCCCTGAACTGCCCGTCGAACTGGAAAACTAAAGCAGAGCTCCTGGCCCATAGTGACAGAAGCCAAGTCCCGTGGATTGCATGAGGCAGAGAAATCTTTCCTTTAGGACACCTCAGATACACAGGGGGACGTATAGATTGTTTCCAAATCACTTTCGAATGTCAGGCTTCAAATCAATAATCCAGGGGCCTTTTTACCCAGAAGGTTTAAGCTGTCACTCACTGCTTCAGGATGGCCATGATTTGGCAAGGTACTCCTGCCAAGCTGAGGGGTTCCTAAGGCCTCAGCCAGCCTTGTAAACTAGGGGCCAAATTCTCTGCTGGGCTAAACGGGCACAGCTCCACTTCAGTTTAAACTAGCGGACCCCACTAGGGGCCGGATCTTGCCGGATGCCGAGTACCCCCGGTTCCCAGTGAACGGAGTGGTGGGTGAGGGCCCCCGGCCATTTCTAGGCTCAGCCCCCAGCAGCTGGCCTATCGAAATTCAACTTCAGCTGGAGATCAGGCAAGTTGAGTCCTGGCAGTTGGTTAGGAAGCTTTATTCTCTTGGCTCCTTGGTAGCCTTGGGCTGCATTGCTGGTGTTTGGCATCACAGCCACAGAAACAGACCATCTGCACTACACAGCTAGGTCGACACAAGGCAGTTTACGTCGACCGAACTTCAGAAGCGTCTACACTGAAACGTTGCTCCCACTGATGGAACCGCCCCACTCTGCTGACTTCATAACTCCACTTCCCCGAGCGGCGCAGAGTCCGCGTCAATGCGGTGTCAGTGTAGACACTGCGTTACGTACATCCACTGTTACTGGCTTTCAGGAGTCCCCTCACAATGCCCCACTCTGACAGTACAATGGATACAAGCTCTTCTGGGGAAGCCTTGCACCACCAAAAACAAGGACACCCAGGAGCAATGTAACTACTGCGGCATCTGTATGCCAACCTAAGTTCGGTTGACTTAATAATTTTGTAGTGTAGACATGGCCTCAAAACTCTTACTGTACAAGCTGCTTCCTTACTCTCTGCTCCCTGCAGTGCGGGAAGGGGGTTGCATTTGAGTTGTAGAGAAGCTCCTGACTTCACCCTTGGTCTTTCTTTGTATTCAGGAGCCCTTGGTGTTTGCCGAACAGCCATCAGTGAAACTCTGCTGCCAGTTGTGTTGTAGTGTGTTTAAAGATCCAGTCATCACAACCTGTGGGGTAAGGAAGTCCTCTTTCCGCATCACTACCATGGGCTTTGTGAATTAACAATGTGGCTAGCAGCTATGCCACCTCGACTGGTGACCATTAGATCTTGCAAGCCAAGCTGGGTCTGTGCCTAGATGAGGGGAGACCTGCCAGGAAAACCCACGGTGCTCCATGAAAGGTGTTGATGATTAGTAGGTGGCTTTGTCACCTGAGAGTCTATTCTGAACCACTGCCCCACTGAGGTGGTAGGGGGCGCTGTGCTGCCACCTGTGCTATCTGTCAAATGAGATTAAAGATGGTTAAAGATCCCATGACACTTTTCATATTGCATGTTCCAATCTTATTTCAGTTGGGTTTGTAACCCTTCACTTCCAGTCCTGAAGAGCTTTGCTGTGCAGCGTTTCTGCATTCTGCTGTGTTCCACCCCAGAGCTGGCTGCATTTTAGTGGTGAATAGACTGTTCCCTATCTACCAAGTGTGGCGTGAGGCTTAATTTAGTTAATGCTTTTAAAAGTCTCTAAGACCCTCAGATGAAAGGCACAGTGGAAGGGCAAAGTATTATTAATTACTTTTATATACTCCATTTTATTAGAATGTTAATGGTAGCTGTATATTATTCCCACTTCTGTGCCACCTGCAAAAGGAATATGTCTTTATGGTAGTGTTAGGTGTATAATTCTCTAATGCTTGTAAAGTGCTGTTGGATCTATAACTAGAGAAGCACAAGGCAGGATGATTATTAAGGTAAGAGTGCTAGCTCTCGTTAGTTGAAGCTTGTTCCTTTTCAGCCAGCCAGAAAGCCTGCCTCTCTGTACACAATACCCGTGTGACTGTTCCAGCCAGAAACCTTTCATGTAGACTCTGAGATTTACTGGTTAATATGGAAAATAACCCTCTGCAACAGGAAACCAACTGGTTTCATTTGCAGCTCTTGTTTGGCAGCTCTGAAGGGAGCGCGCAGCTGTGTGAGGCAGGAAAGGGAGGCCACAGCAGAATTGCAGATAATGTATTGCTGTAATAATAACATTGCAATTCTCAAGTGACGATGCCAAGTTGTGGCCTTGTCGCAGACTCCGGAGAACCTACTGAGTCAGATTAGAATCCTGTGAAACGCTGCGGAGTTCGTCTTTCTCTTTTTCTGTCTATGAGCTTTAGCCTGAGAGTGAGTGTGACGGGCTGAATCACAGAAACCCCCTTGGGGCTGCCAACTGATGTGCCAAGACTACATCTGCCCCTGCTTTCCTGCCCTAGCAGCTTAGGACTTCAGTGCCCTGCCTGGTTTGAGCCAGACCCGCTAGCCGGCTGCAAACCCAGACCCAGGTCTGAACCACGTCCCCTAACAGCTGTAGGCTTAACTGAAAGCAGCTTACAGAAGTGTTCCTGTCTTTAACACTCAGATGTCCAACTCCCAATAGGGTCCAAATCCCAAATAAATCCATTTTACCCTGTATAAAGCTTATGCAGGGTAAACTCATAAATTGTTTGCCCTCTATAACACTGATAGAGAGAGATGCACAGCTGTTTCCTCCCCCTCCCCAGGTATTAATACATACTCTGGGTTAATTAATAAGTAAAAAGTGATTTTATTAAATACAGAAAGTAGGATTTAAGTGGTTCCAAGTAGTGACACACAGAACAAAGTGAATTACCAAGTGAAATAAAATAAAACACGCAAATCTAAACCGAATACAGTAATACAACTAAATACAGGTAAAATCTCACCCTGAGAGATGTTTCAATATGTTTCTTTCACAGACTGGATGCCTTCCTAGTCTGGGCACAATCCTTACCCCTGGTCCAGTCCTTGTTCCAGCTCCGGTGGTAGCTAGGGGATTCCTCATGATGGCTCCTCTCTCCCTCTTTGTTCTGTTCCACCCACTTATATACCTTTTCAATAAGGCGGGAATCCTTTGTCCCTCTGGGTTCCCACCCCCTCCTTCTCAATGGAAAAGCAGGTTAAAGATGGATTCCAGTTCAGGTGACATGATCACATGTCACTGCAAGACTTCATTACCCACTTGCCAGCACACAGGTATACAGGAAGACTTACAGGTAAAACAGGGCCATCTGCAGACAATTGTCCTGGTTAATGGGAGCCATCAAGATTCCAAACCACCATTAATTGCCCACACTTTGCATAATTACAATAGGCCCTCAGAGTTATATTTCATATTTCTACTTTTAGATACAAGTGATACATTTATAGAAATAGGGTGATCACACTCCGTAGATTATAAGCTTTGTAATGATACTTTACAAGAGACCTTTTGCATGAAGCCTATTCCAGTTACATTATATTCACACCATTAGCATATTTTCATAGTGAGTCGGTTGCTTTAGTTACTGCAGGTTTCTGTTGCACGAGGAGAAAGGTAGATGCTGTGGCTTTTAACCTGGCTGGTTACAAGCCACCTTCCCATTCTTCTACCTGCACAGCTGTGCTTGGGACAGACCTAAAAGCTCTCCGGGTGGGGGGGATGAATGCAGGCAATTTGCCAAGTAGCACAGTCCAAGGGGGAAAAAGCTAAACTGTATTTTTCACCTTTGGATGCTTCTTTCATAAATCGTTACTTTTGTCATTTCTGTTTTGTAATGGGGGTGGGTGGCAGGGAAACCCGGGTTGGTCTTTGTGGGTAGAGAAATCAGCCCAGAGGATTCAGAGAGGTGCAGAGCAAGTCCCACTGGATTCACCGCAGGTGCTCAGAACCTCTGAGGATCAGGCCCCTGGTGTGGTTTTTTGGCTTCTTGAACTATATGGCTGTTTTCACACAGCTTCATTTCTCATGGTATGTGTCTGGGTGGTCATAGGGGCGTGTTACGGTACCGAACAGGGAGCATATCTGCTGTGGCCCACAATCCACGGGGCTGTGGCCTCTGACAGCCTGACACCCCCCTTCTCCCCCTCCCCGGATTATCTGTCTGATCGTGGGGAGTCTGACAGTGCTATTCCCCTTTGCCTCCACAGCACACGTTTTGCAGAAGATGTGCCTTAACATCTGGTAAGTACAGAACCATCCTTGTGCAATGCTCACCTCTCCCTCCCGCGTCTCTGGGCCGTTCAGCCTGGCAATCTGTTCCTCTCTTCCTCCTGGAGAAACTGCGGCGCGTCAGCCTTAAAGTCTGCCAGGGTCTAGGATGGACCCCCCGAGCCCACCCCATGTGACCTGTTGTGCCTCAGATCAAGGCCCTGGGGCTCAGTGGGGAAGTACGTAGCTGTGAGCGTTCTTGCTGCGTTGGCATCCCCACTGAACTCCCAACCCCCATTGCAGCACGTACTGGATTCAGTGCAGGCTGGAGTGGATTCCCTAGGAGCAAAGTGTTCTCAAGTCCTGGTCAGGAATGCGGAGTGGATAATCTCCAGGACAGTCAATGACCCAAGCACCAGCGGTGCCAGACGAGTGCTCCGTTCAGCCCCTCTGCTGGGGATAATTGACATGAGTTTTGACAGAGGTGTCATAAATGCCTCCTTTCCTCCTATGGTTGTGTGCAGTGGTGTTGTAGCCATGTGGATCCCAGGATATTAGAGAAGCAGGGTGGGGAAGGTCATGTCTTTTACTGGACCAACTTGTGTGGCTCGAAAGCTTGTCTCTCACCAACAGAAGTTGGTCCAATAAGAGGTATTACCGCAGCCAACTTGAGTCTCCTTTCCTCCTGGCATCTGTTCATGCCAGCTCTTCTAGCCGCTGATTTCCAGTCAATCCAAAAGTTAAGCAACGTGTCGCCTCTTTTCTTCAATAAACTCCGGTTCAGAAAGCCAGGAGAGGCTCTCTCGGAGATGGAGTAGCCAGCACCTCTCTCCTTTGCACACCATGCTATTAAAACCCATCTTTCTCTCTGCTTGGCACATGAACACGAACGGCGCTGTTCCAGCCCCAGGCCCAGCCGTGCTGACTGCTGGGCTTGCCCCCTCTTCCAGGGAAGGCTCCCCGAGGGCTCATTCTGCCTACAGATGTTTGGCTTTCAAGTGAGAAGGCTCCCCCCATTGTCCTCGTTCGCTCCTTCCCACCCCAGGACTCTGCAGCAGGAGGCTTCGTAGGGGTGATTTTGGCTCTTTGCTCTGGGGTCTGTCCAGCGAACAAAGTCACCAGAGCAGTGTGTGGGAAAGCATCTGTTCCCTTTTCATCAGAGCTGGGGTGCAGATGTTTGTATTCTGTGCACACAGAGAGCGAAGAGAAACCTCCCCTCACCGCCTCTGCCCGCTGAGACAGCAGAGAGGTGGCTGGAGCTGAGGTGGGAAAGACGCCTAGCACAAAGCAGTCGGGTTTAAGGCTCTGTTGACTCAGTGACTTTGGAACAGCACTCCCCCCTTCCTCCCCCCCCCCCCCCAACTGGGAGTCACGGGGCTCTTTGCAGATCTCTCCCTCGAGCCCTGCGTGTGCCGGGGTTAGTGGTGATCACAGCCAGCCGTGCCCTAGGCTGTGTGACTGGCACTAGTGCAGCTGACGCCTGTTTGACACTTAAGCAAACGGCACCGGTGCAAATGGCTACACGAGAGGTTTCCCCGGTGTACATTACAGGCTTGCACTGATGCAGCTGTTCCAGGAGCTGGCTCTGAGGGCTGAAATCAGGGCTAACCCCCAGCATAGATGAGGCCTTAGAGAAAAGAACCTGCACAAACCCCACAGAAAACAGGCCTTCCGGGCCGCTGCCCTCTGCTTGGAGTGTCGTAACTAACACCTCTCTCCCTCCCTCAGAGAAGTGCCCAGTGGACAACGCCAAACTGACTGTGGTTGTTAACAACATTGCTGTGGCTGAGCAGATAGGGGAGCTGTTCATTCACTGTAAATATGGCTGCCGGCCCGCCGCCAGCAGCAAGCCTGCTGCCTTCGAGGTGGACCCCCACGGATGCCCCTTTACCATTAAACTGAGCGCCCGGAAGTAAGTGCCTTGTGAGCAGAGGATGAACTCTCCGGGGCGGGGCCTCTAGTGCCGGTTTATTGCTCTGCGTTTGCCACGTTATATGGCTCCTTGCAACAGTTCTGCTCCCATGGTCCTTCTGCCCAGCCCTGTGGTGCTGGGAATGGGGTGGGTGCAGGGGGGGACGCCCTCTCCTCTGTCTTAGTGAGGCGCTAGGAGACGCTGTGTTGCAGTAGCGGGGTCAGAACGGACCCAAACGTCCCTGCACGGGGATGTTGTACTGCTGAATGTGATGCCTTTCAGCTGAGATCTAAAACTGAGGCTCTGGCCACCTGTGACAAGGACCACAGGCTCTCCAAGAGATGGGGCATTAACCCCACTATCCTACCTCCATTCCCTTTTGAGGAATTCCCATCCTGCCTCCCTAATCCGCCCCCTGCCCCCCGCAGCATTTAATTTGCTTCATGTCCTCAGCTGTTGGGTGCTGTTGATCAGCTGCCATTTCATCTGTCTGTGGAAGGACTGATGCAATTGGAGAAGTTGGTGCTGTCCACATGTATGTGGCCTGTGTATCCTCCAGCAATTGCAGCCGTATTCTTACTGCAAACCTGGTTAAATGGAGGTTCAAAGATAGCTTCCAGCATCAGAACAAGTGTGTATCTAGAGAGGGGAAGGGTTTGATTAGCTGGAGTTCTCGTAAGGGCTGCTTTGCTCCACGCCCTGTCAAGCCATGTGGTTTCCCATCCTCTCTGCCTGTCGGTGACTTTCTCTCCTTTGTGCCTTTCCCTGTGTGCACAGAGATCACGAAAGCAGCTGTGATTACAGACCAGTTCGCTGTCCCAATAACCCCAGCTGCCCACCTCTCTTGAAAATGAACCTGGAGGCGCATCTCAAAGAATGTGAACACATCAAGTGCCCTCATTCCAAATACGGGTAAGCAGTGGGGCTCCAGGGACTGGCACGGGGAGAGCTGGCTGGGCCCTTCACTGCTACGGGGGGGTTGGACTCCATTTCTGGGCTGTCTTTCAGACACCGGGTTCTTGCGCTGTGCTGGGCAGGGCCCTGAGACTGAATCTGATGCTTGGCCTCTCTCTCCGGGGCCAAGAAGGTCTGCAGAAGCGAGCACGTTGAGCTCCCACCGAGGAGAGCATAGCCCATGCTGCTCAGGTGTGACCACTGCTGGCCCTTGGGGAGTGTCCCGAGGAGACTGCAATGGGAGAGCCTGCTAGAGAGAGTGGCAGGATCTGTCCAGGGCAGAACTGATACAAGGATAAGGAAAGTGCAGCTAAGGCCGCTGCTCTCTGTGCTGGAATCCCTGGGCAGGAAGGTTTCCTGGTCTGGGAAATGCCCTGCCTGCAGGACACGAGGCCTGAGGGCACTGGCATGGCTAGGACCCAGTGCCAGAGGTGGAGGCTGGAAGGTGGCTGTTGCGTGAGGAGACTCCCCTCTGATGTATGGCTGCAGAGCTCGGCTCTGCTAGAACAGTTGCAATGCACAGACCAGCCTCGGCAATTTGCCAGGAGCCTGGGTGCATGCGTGAGGCCCAAGCCGGCACCCACTGTGTCAGCTGGAGCTTGCCCCTTGACTTCAACGGCAGCTGGACAGGGCCTTCGCGGAGCACGTGCACTGACATAATACTTTGGATCCTGCCTGGGATCTGCTTGTTCTTGGAACTTCCTGGAGAGAGGGATCGGAAGAGCCTACTTGGGCGAGTTCCCCAGCAGGACCAGGGGCAGCTGCTCAGCCTCAGCCTTCTCCTGTGGTTACAGGGGAGGGGTGGCTGCAGCCACGATTGGCCTTTGGGCACTGCAGCACCATAGAGATCCCTCCAGAGGGGAGTGGGGCGCGAGAGCCTTCGCCTGTATCTGTCTAAATGCCCAGCGCAGGAGCCAGTGGGCACTAGGCCCTCCCGACAGAGCCTGGCTCCAGCCTCCATCTCTCCCCTTCCCTCCAGGTGTACGTTCATAGGAAATCAAGACACCTACGAGACTCACTTGGAGATGTGTAAGTTTGAGGGGCTGAAGGAGTTCCTGCAGCAGACAGACGACCGCTTCCACGAGATGCAGGTGGCAATGGCTCAGAAGGACCAAGAAATCGCCTTCCTGCGCTCAATGCTGGGCAAGCTCTCAGAGAAGATTGACCAGTTGGAGAAGAACCTGGAACTCAAGTTTGGTGAGTCTCTGGGCCAAGGGCCTGGCTCCTCCTTCAGGGCTTTACAGCTAGGTGGTCACGTTTGTCAAGGGTTTAAACTTCCCATTCGCACCATAGTGAAAACTAGCTGTGGGCAAACCTCGGGAGGGTCAGGGATTCCCTTTGGCTGAACAACCAAAATTCAGCTGATCTTCGGAGCTACCTGGATTTCTTGGGTGTGCAGGTTTGGGGCCTGATCCGACAGCTCTTACGCTGGAAATAATTTCCCTTGGGAATTGTAAGGTCCCTTATTAAGGTTTACCATGACTCAGCTTCCAAACAAGTGTTCCTTTATTAGTCCAAAGGCCACTGGGTCTTAATTACATCAACACACACACACGCACACACTTACTTTATATCCTAACACAATACAGTTGTAAGCATCGGCCAAAATACTCACAGCACAGTCAGGCCTGGGAGTAACTCCAAAGGGGTTAGGAAAAGGCTCTGCTAGAGAGACATCTGCAAGCCTTGCTTTTTATACCCCAGAACGAACAAGTGATGTTCTTACTGGTTAGTGAACGTTCGCCAAAGACACAAAAGGGAGTCGGAGCTGAACCCTGCACCTGGGGCCCAATTAACCAGGGTGTTTATATTTCTGTTAGTTCAACCCCCGCCTTCAATAAGGTAACTGCAGGTATTTCCAGGGTCACGACAAATGTAACACAAACAACCCGTCTCTGTGCAAACACCCTGGGGTAGTGAGTGAGTTTCCTGGCCAGGCGGCCCTGGGGGTGACGGCCCTGCCGTTCTGTCGCCCTAGATGTGCTGGATGAGAACCAAAGCAAGCTGAGCGAGGACCTGATGGAGTTCCGCAGGGATGCCTCCATGCTAAATGTGAGTCCTTTGCATGATACGGGGCGTCGGGGAGGAGCCTGTCCATCGTAGTCATCTGGGTTTCTGGTGAAGAAAGGGTTAACCGCATGTACTTGTAAAGCTTCTCTTCCCGTGGGCGGGGGAGACCCGGGTTAGGGGTTCAAAATGGCCAAGACCTAGTTCCCTCCGCACTGGCTCTGTTCACCCCCAGTTTTGTTTTTGCCATAGCCAGGCAGGGATCCCTGCGTGCACAAGGTGCAAAGGGCGCCAGAGCACAGCTGGAATCTGGCCCGGGTGGGCAGCCCGGCTGCCTGCAGAAGCCCTTGGAATTGGCTTGGAGGCCTTAGTGTGGCGCAGGCTGGAGTCAGGCTGCTGCCAGCAGGACACTTGTTGCAAGGAGCCAGGGCTTTGCCCGGAACTCTAGCACTCCTGAGCCTTTCGTTGCAGCCAGGGATCGGCCCAGGGCTGGTTCTTTGGGTCTTTACTGCAGTTCTCTCTTACCACTGGCAGGAGAATTGTGCAGAGCCACAGTAATTATCTAGTACTAACACGTAGCAGGCCCTTGGCAGCCCCTTCTGGCGCTTCTCAGGGCATTGATAAGATCACCTTCCAGCCAGGGTTCGGGTGGGACACGTCCCGCCAGCAGCGCACACCCCAGCTCTGTGCATGCTGCTCAGGACTGAATGCAGAGCGCGCTAGCTCTGACGGGGCCAGATACAGCCAGCAAAGCGGCTCTGTTGGAGATGGCAAGGCCCGGGCCCCGGGGCACTGTGTCGAGTGACCCCTGCAATATTTTCAGGCAAAGCGGATTTGGAAAGCACCGCAGAATGAGTAGCTCCTCATGACTGCCTGGCCCTGCCCGGTGTTGGTTTTAGGAAGAGGAAGGATTGTGCATTTTGAAAGGCGTACGAGTGTCCACATCCAGACCCTGATCCCAGGGAGACCCGGGCTGAGCCCGGTACCCACAGGAGGGTGAAAGCAGGTGCCTGCTCACCTCTGCAGAGACAACATGCATGGTTATAAGGAAGGTGCTTCCAGACCTCCACTTTCCCCTGGCCAGAGAACGAACCCCCTGGGTGAGCCCTGCCAGGCGCTCCTGTCCTCAGTCCGGAGGCTGCTGGCTGGAGCTCTCAGCGTTTGCAAGGAGGTATTAAAGCAGTGGCTCAGACTCCGTGGGAAGCCTAGCGGAGTGCCTGCCAGTGCCGGGACTCCGGATTGATTCCAGTTGCTCTGCTTCTAACCCTGCCTGGTTTGTTTTTCAGGATGAACTGTCCCACATCAACGCCCGCCTCAACATGGGCATCCTAGGATGTGAGTACACGCTTGATGCTCTCTCCCTCGGCTTGCCCCAGAACGTTAGGCTTGTTGTTACGATTTCTCAGCAGATCCCTTTTGGAGCAAAGCATCAGCTGACTCAGTGTATTTCCCATAATGCATTTCAGGCTCGTGTAACACACCAGCTCTTGTCTGTAGAACCCTCCCCTCTGAGTTCCATGGCCGGTTCTGTGCTGGCAGGGCGTAGCGTCCTGGTTCCCCTAACCCCCTCCTGCCTCTTCTCACTCCACAGCGTACGATCCTCAGCAGATCTTCAAATGCAAGGGGACCTTTGTCGGGCACCAAGGCCCTGTCTGGTGTCTGTGTGTTTACTCCATAGGAGACTTGCTTTTCAGTGGCTCCTCAGACAAAACCATTAAGGTAAGAGCCCCGCAGCATGTGCGCACTTTAGACAGGACCATCCACCCCTCAGCTGGGCTCGGAGTGTAGCTCCACATCCGAGTTTACCTGCTCGGCCCCAGGTTTGAGCTGAAATGGCTCTTCCCAACTCCACCTGGGCCGGAAGCATTGTTCAGTTATCTGCATGAAGATGCCAGACCCGCGTGTCTCCTCTCAGGAGACAAATACAGTCTTCTGAGCTCTTTATGAAACCCTGATCCTGATCTCACACCTGCTGTTCATGTTTTCACCTTGTCCCCATTCAGCCTTTAGAGAGTGTTTCAGCTGCTAATTCTTTATTTTCCATGGTGGCTAAAGCCCTTTTAGAAGCTGGGAAACAAAATAGATTTTCCCTATGAAATGTGTCCATTTTACAAACATTGTTTGCTTTTCCTTGACCTGCGTTTGAACAGAGCAAATTGACAGTCCGACCAAAACAACATTTTCAAAGGTTATCCTGGCCAGCCGCCAGTGTCACGGATGATTGACTGATGGACGGATGTCAGCAAAGCTCTGGGAATTGTGAATTTCACTGATTACTAGAAAACGGGGTGCCTATAGACCCTACATAAACAGAGACTGTCATGGTTGAATCTTGGTTCTTTTTGGCTTATTTATTCAAGGGCTGGGAGCCAGGACTTCTGGGTTCCCATCCTGCTTGAGTTGCTGACGCTCAGATCTGGGGCAAGTCACTTGAGGCCTGATTGATTGATTGGATTTTCTCCCCAGAGGAGCGGAGCTCGCTCTGCTCCTATTGACATCAGGGAATGCTGTGTGTATCCAGCACCAATGGCAATTGGCCTGGTCATCTATCTGGGCCTCACGCTGGGAGTAATAATTCTTAACTACCTCTGGCCAAGGGGCACTGGAAGTCTTAATGCATGGGAAGTGGCAAGTGCTTAAAGATCTGAGGCTGGCAAAGCATAACTCTTAGCGTTCCATTTGTCTGCATTTTTCTCCCAATACTTTGCATTCTGAGATGAAGGACCTGGTTTCCATTGGCTGGAGCCACAAATGCCAACATGTAGGCATGGTGGGGTATCCAATCAGGGAGGCCAGGTTAGAAAAGCAGGCCCGAGCCTGGTTAGCAGGAACCGCCCTCTTCTCTCTGCCTGTGTCCTGCTCTCGCAGTGTGGAAAACTGTTGCTGTACGGTTGGTTTTGAGGTCATTTGTACTAATAGCACATAATACTCAGCAGCTGAAATCCCCATGCGGCAGGAATGATAACGGGGAACACACATTCTTCATGCTCAGACACTGGGAGTGGTGAGAAAAGCTAGCTGTGTGGTGACTAGCGCTCACCGCCCATGTGTTTGCCTGATTCCATCAGGGTCCCCCAGCTGAAATTGCCTGGCATTTTCTTACTACGGGTTTTAGGAAAGTTTGTTGTCTGCCCTAGCGCTGTGGAGCTGCTGTGGCTGCATTTCAGGGTTTGGTGTCCCTTGGAAATTCAGCCTGACCCTGCTTGCGAAATTTCCTTTCCTAGATGTGCTCATCTCTGCCGGTCAGACAGGAAAACAGGTGCACCGAGGACACAGGAAACAGCTGACTGATTTCCCTGCTCTCCTGGCCCAGCTGACTTCCTGCTCTGATCCCCAGCTGCTCTCGAGAGCAGGCATGGGGTCTCCTGCTAACTTGTCTTTCCTGTTAGGTGTGGGATACCTGCACCACATACAAGTGCCAAAAGACCTTGGAGGGCCACGATGGGATTGTCCTCGCTCTCTGCATTCAGGGGTGAGTGGAGCGGATGATTTTTGTGCCGCTGGGGGGGGAAATGGAGAATTGCGATGAGAGACTTGTGGTCTGTTCTCTGGCCTCTCCTAATTAGTGAATTATGAGAAGAGGGACTAAGATGTTAATTTCCTTCCTAATTCTGGCGTGCACACGTGCACCAGGCTTTTACACACACGCGCATGTGGATGGGAGGGGCCAGAATCCCAGATCTTCCCGTTTAATAAGCCAGAGGGACAAATGGGCAAAGTCATCAGAGTGAAAAGCCCCTTGGTCCCAGCCCTGTGCGTCTGGGAGATGATGAGCAGCGTGTTTTGTTTGGGGACGGGGGTGTCACCCCGGCTCCTTTCCTCTGAGCAGGCAGGGGTGGGGCGAGGAGGGTCTGAAAAGTGCAAGGTTCCTGTTCCTGTGTCCCGAGAGCAGAGCCCCCGGGACAGCTGGAATCCCATCGCTGGCTCTCCCTCGCTGACGCCCTTTCATTGTCTTGTGACGTTACAGGAACAAGCTGTACAGTGGCTCTGCTGACTGCACCATCATTGTGAGTATCCGACGTCGCCCTGGTTATAAGTCGGCACGTGGGAGGTTACAGGGCACAGCTTCTGTGGCCAGCCGGGCTGGGAGTGGGGCACAGAGCCACTGACTCCTCGCCACCTCTTCTGCTGATTCACAGGAGGCTGTGTTAGTGTCTGGGATGAGAGTCCCACTCAGGAGCCCTCCCGTCGAACCTACGCCCATCAGAGAGGGGCTATATCCTCTGGGCACAGATGCCGTCTATCCTATGGCACAGCTGCCCTTGCTGTGTTTTCCTGCTGGGGGTATTTCCAGGGCAGACAGGCGAGAGGGGGAACTGCAGGGGGTTTCCAGAGCAGGCCAATCTCTAACCGACTTTGTCTTCCTTTTCAAGGTCTGGGATATTCAAACCTTGCAGAAGGTGAACACGATCCGAGCGCATGACAATCCTGTTTGCACTTTGGTCTCCTCACACAACATGCTGTTCAGTGGCTCCCTTAAAGCCATTAAGGTAGAGGGCTGAGAAGGCACCTGTTGGGGTTGGGTGGCCATTTGGGGAGAAGTTCGCTGGCAAGAACAGGCTCTTTTGGGCCTGCGTGCGTCTGTCTGCACGTGGTCTGGTTAGCGCCGCAGCGTGAGCTTAGGGGGAGACAGACACTAGGAGGGACAGCTAGTGCTCCCTGCAGCCGAGGCTGCAAGTAGATTTTGGAGCAGCTGACTGAAGAGCCTTGCTTGTTTTTGTTGACTCCTACAAATCAGAGGCTGTGGGCACGTGTGGAGTTGGTGTGTACTTGTGCAAACACACAGACCCATGCGGGGGCTCGTGTACCATGTGCTTAGAGCAGGGGACTGGGATCAGGGCCAAGATCGCCACAAAGGAGCAGTGATTTCAGGTGCCTGTTTTTGGGTGTCCAACCTGAGAGCCCTTCAAAGGGGCTGGTTTCCAGAGGGTGCGTGCCACACAGTCTGGCCGTCGGGGGCCATTCAAGGTGTCTGGTTGGGCACCCACAATTGCAAGTCCTTTGGAAAATCTCGGCCAGCTCTCCTGGGTTCTGTTTCCAGCTCTGCTGGCAAGTCACCATGTGATCTTGGGTGAGCTGCTTAGCTTGGCTGTGCCTCCATTTCCCCATCTGGTGGGGTGTCGTGTGGCTCAAGGGCTTTGGGACTTGTCAGGCACCAGAGAGCTGTAATTCAAACAACCTGTGTTTAGTAAATATGCATTTAAAAAATAAACCTGGCTCCATGTGTGCCAGGTGAGTGGAGCAGAAAACTAACACCTGCTTCTAAAGCTGCTCCAATGTCCTCTCCTCCTGACGCACGTGCCTCAGTGCTGTTCCCCTGCATTGCTCCCTGGCTTCGCAGCTGCCGCTGGACTGCTCAGTCGAGGGTTCTGGGGACGCTGTGTGTATGTTGTATTGCAGCCCCCTAGCACAGGGCGGGCAAGGCCCAGGCAGAAAACGTTCTCCACTGCAGTTGCTTCTGTTTAAACTTCCAGGCATGTGGCTCACATTAGAGACGGGCTGTACAAACGGCAGTGTGAATTTATCTGTAGATCAGCAGCTCCAGTGGATCTTCCCAGGGCCTGACACTGCCGCTCTCACTTCTCCCCCCACATGCAAGGGCCAGTATGGGATCGAGGCCCCACTTCCACCCTCTTTGGGGACCTGTCTCTCTGCACAGAGGTGGATTTCGTGCAGGAAGCAGCCCTGCAGAGTTAGTCGTAGCCATTTGGACTGGTCTTTCTGACCACAATGGCCCTGCTTAGTAGTGTGCAAGCTGACCCGTCGTGTGTGTGTGTGCCTGCCACAGGTCTGGGACATCGTGGGCACTGAACTCAAGCTGAAAAAGGAATTGACAGGTCTCAATCACTGGGTGCGAGCACTTGTGGCTTCTCAAAACTATCTCTACAGTGGGTCTTACCAAACAATCAAGGTAAGTACGCTGATGACGTGTGTGTGAGTAAAGCACCTTCCAACCTCCAGCACTAACTTCCTATCTGTGCAAAACCAAAGGCAGCCAGGAGCACTCGGCGGCGTGCTTTCACAGCTGTTGCGCCACTGACACATTGGAGTTTACTCCGGCGATTGTGGCTGGTAGGTTCCCATCTTTGCAGTAATATCAGAGTTTGGCAGGTCCAAGCTGCTGTTTGACATTAGCCAAGCCCAACACTGCCATGTAGCCATGGCCCTTCTCCAGCTGCTGGGACGTTGTCGTCTATTCTCCGGCACTGACCCTGCTGCTGCTAAGAGAAGAGGGGCAGTGTCTGGGCTGCAGAATCACTATCATTCTGCATTTGGTTCCTGTAAGAGTCTCGTCTTTGTTGGCCCAGTCCCTGCTGGTTAACTTAGCTGCTGGTGTCTGGACTGTTGGAAAGTTGGGATACATTGTGCCTGGAGCCCCCTGCTCCGCACCCTCTCCCCTCCTGTGACAATGGGCCCACCTCCCCTTCCCTTCCTGGGACAGGACCAGGCTCAGGCCTGGTTCTGCTGGGCCCAGCTCTGTATTTTGCTGCCCGTCAGATGCTGGCTATGGGAGTGGTGCAGCTCGTGCCCCGGTAGGAACTTGGCCAAGAGCCTTTCCACCTGTTGCCGGCCCTGCCTGGGACAGAGCCACTGGCCCCGACAGGCCCTCCAGCCAGTCTGGAAAGGCACCACCGGCTACGCACTGAGAGGAATCCAGTGTATCGCTCCGGGGCTCACTCATTCTTACTGGGCTGCTGCACTGGGGCGACGCTGACCTGGACGGGGGCTGTTTCAGATCTGGGACATCCGGAACCTGGAGTGTGTCCATGTGCTGCAGACGTCAGGGGGCAGCGTGTACTCCATCGCCGTGACCAACCATCACATCGTGTGTGGCACCTACGAGAACCTCATCCATGTAAGAACACGGAGGCCGGCGGTGCAGCCCTGCCTCTCCCTCCCTGCAGAACAGGGGCACAGCATGGCTAGCCGTGCCGGGATATCCCCAGCATCTGCTGTGCCAACGGGCCCACCTCCCTCCTGCCCAGCGGGCTGACGGAGCACCCTGAGGGATAAGAGATGGACTCCACTGAGGCTATCCAGGCTGTGTGCTTTCCCATTCTCTAGGGGCTGGCCTGAGACCCACCCTCTCGGTGCTGGGGGTGCCAGGCAGTCAGAGGGTGCTGTTACCCTCTCTGATTGGTCCCGCTCTGCAGGCCTGGGCGCTGGCCTAGCTTGCTCCTGCTCCGCACCCTTGGATGTTGGCTTCGTCACTCTGAGCCGTCTCTCTCCTGTTCTCCTCGCTCAGGTCTGGGATATCGAGTCCAAGGAGCAGGTGCGCACACTGACTGGGCACGTGGGGACGGTGTACGCCCTGGCCGTCATCTCCACGCCGGATCAAACCAAAGTCTTCAGCGCGTCGTACGATCGCTCTCTCAGGGTACGTGCTGCCGTGGCCTTGCCTAGCTGGGGGAGAGGCTTCCGAGGCTGAGGGGGAAGCAGCGTTGGGAGGCTAGTCCCCACGTAGACCTCGCACCCTTCACTGCAGCCCTTACGGCTCTCCTTTGCTTTTAGGTTCTCAGTGTCCGGTAAGGAGGGGGCAACTGGCTGCTGCAGGGGACTGGGAGTGAGGGGTCCTGGGTCAAGTCCCGACTCCTTGTGCCCTTCCACTGTGTGTTCCTCAGTCCCTCCAGCTGTAAAATGGGGCTCGGTGTCTTCGTGTGTGGAGAGCTGCCAATGCAAGGGGGCTGCAGAGCGCTGCTGTTCCCGGTGACACTGACTAGTGATGCCACAGTGCAGAGCCTTGCCAGAACCTGTTCACTACGGACTGGTCTGGCTCTGGCCTGGCACTCGGGAGAACTGGGGTTAGTTAGTACCTGGCGGTGGGGCACTGGGCCGGCCGCTGAACTGAAGGAGTGAGAGGCAGGCAGATGTGGTGGTGATGGGACCATGTCCATATCCAGACAGCCGGGACATGGTGACGCAGAGAGACTGTCTCAGTTCAGCGCCCCAGGCCTGGCTCCTGTAACTAACACGGGTCCCTGGGAGAGTAACATAGGTCCCCGAAGGGCAAGGGAGGCCTCTAGGCTAGGGGTGGAGAATTCTTTGGTCTTTGTTCGCACTCCAGGTTGTTTCCTTCCCTTCGTGGCCAGAGCCCTCTCCTCTGAGCCCCTTTGGTGCCTGGGCAGACAGGCCTTGCGGTCCCCAGCTTCGCATTCACACATCCCTGCATGTGCTTCCAGGTGTGGAGCATGGACAACATGATTTGCACTCAGACGCTGCTGCGGCACCAGGGCAGCGTGACGGCGCTCGCAGTCTCCAGGGGCCGCCTCTTCTCCGGCGCTGTGGACAGCACTGTCAAGGTCGGTCGCCCCTGGGCTTTCCCACTGCAGCTTCCTCACCGGGGGGAGAACCCAGAGCCCAGCAGCTTGTCCTGGCGGGAGGGGGTAGAAGCACCAGCTGAGATTACCCTGGGGGGGCTGCAGCTTGGGGAGAGCAGCTGTTGCCCACGACGTGTCCACTCTTCGGGGGGCTGTGGCTGCAGGGCTGGGGTTCCTGGGCAGGCCAAGAGCTCCCCTTTCCTCCTGGGTCACTAGGGCAGCAGCCATGAGTCGGGGAGCAGAACGGGCCCCAGCTGGCCAGCAGGGAGCGCTAGGGGCTCCGCTTCGAGAAGGGCGTTTTTGGGGAGGGAGAGGAAGGAACCAGCTGGGTTCCCTTGACTGACCTGGATCCCTGTTCACCCGTCCCTCCCTGCCTCCACAGGTCTGGACGTGCTAACGGCAGCAGCTGCACCGGTCCTGCACCCCGAGCTACCAAAATCTCCTTCTCCTCTGCCGGCCTGTTGGATGACTGACACCGCCCTCTGCTCACCACCACCACCTGCTGCCTTCCATCGGCCACAGCAACTGCGCCCTCAGCATCGCTCGTCCCGCCGACCTGCCGTCGCCCAGGGACGCCCCAGAAGTCAGCCGTGTCCCATGAAAGAGGTGGGAGACCTGGCCTGCTGTGAGGGCCGGTGGGTCACTGCTGTTCTCCGTACTGCACACAGCACTGGGCAAGGGTTTGTTACTGTGGCGTCACCATGGCAGAGCCTGACCCAAAGGCTCGGCGCGCCCAACGGGACACGTGCTGGCTGGGCTGGTCGGGCCAAGCAAGGCGCAGTTGGCGTGGACGCCAGGCGGCAATGGGACAGCACAACTCAGCTGGTCGCAGCGGAGCCTGTCGAGGAAGCGAAGGACCAGGAGCGAGGTCACTTTGCAAACAGGAGAACTGAGCTTCGGCCTTGTCCTCCGCCCGGGCCCCTCTCTGTCGCTCTCGTATTTAATTTGACTGCCCGGACGATAGCGAGCTGTTGTTTGGCCTTTCAAGAGGAATCTTCCTTGTGTAGCCAGGTACGATTTTTACACCACAAGCTAGTTCTCTGATCAAGTAACACGAGCGCATCGGTTCACCCTCCCTGTAATTACAGTCTCCACATTAAAGAGAAAAAGCCTCTGTTGCATTTTTACTCACATTTTCTACAGTTTTTAAGATTGTAATATAATTGGATTATTTCTTCATTGACAATAAAAGTGGAAAGAGCTGTTCCAGGCACGTGTGAGTTACTTGGGGGTGGCTCGCTGGGGGAGGGCCAGCTGCCACCCGCCCGGCCTTCCACGGGCACGCACTTCCCAACCCTGCACACCTGGGCAGGGGAGCTTGTCCCTGCGCCAGGCACAGCAGGTGTGGGAGGCCACTAGGGGTATGTCTACACGGCCGCTAGACACCCACAGCTGGCCTGAGCCCCGGCAGCCCGAGTCAGCTAAGGGCTGTTTCATGGCTGTGTAGACTGCTGGGCTTTGCTGGGACCCTGCAGCCTGAGCCCCGAAGTCTACACAGCCATGAAACAGCCCCACAGCGTGAGCCAGCTGGCAGAGGCCAGCCATGGGTTTTTCTTTGCAGTGTAGACCTAGGGTAAGGCAAGAGCCATGAGAAGTGAATGGTGAGGCACTCGCGGGGGTGAAGTGAGTTCTTTAAAAATTCTTCTCCCATTGGCATAGGTGCTTGGGGGCTTTCCCCTCCGTACGCTCCATAACTGCTGCAGCGGCTCAGGGCCACGCAGTGGGTGAGAATCAGGTGGTGTCTCTGAGCCGACGCGCCGATCGGCTACTGGCAGCAGAGTAAGACAGCAGGAATGGATTAACTGGCAGTAGCATTGTCGTGTGTAGTCCAAGCGCATGCCTGTCTCCCCCCATTACCTTCACTTGGTATCATCCCTGGCACTATCAAAGCAGAGAGCTACGCTTAGGGCTAGATCTGCATCATGGCTGGGAGGGCCCTGGCGAGACCAGTATCAACAGTGCTTTGAGCTGGTTGTGGCCCCAGGGTGTTAGAACCCTGCGTACTTGCCTCTTAGCTGAGGGCAAAAGCCATGGGAAACAGTGTCTCCTACCAGGGCTAGAACGACACCCACTGCCTTGCAGAGCAGCAGCACTGGGAGTGGGGGGCTGAGGAAGAGGGGCCTTGGCGTGTTTGTAAGCAAAGAGGGAGGGGGGATCATATGGGACTAGCGCTGCAGCTTCGCCTGGGGCCGTTAGTGTCTGTGGCCCCAGAACTGGGCTTGCCCCTAATGGAGGAGCAGGGTTCCAAGCAGACTGGTTCAGCATGGGTGGGATATACCAGAGCTAAGGGGGGGGGGGGGCCGGGCCAAAACCTGCACAGGGAGGCACTGACCTCCGGTAGCTGAGCAGCGCAAGAGACGACAAAGTGAAACAGCTTCTTGTTCCGCTGGCTTATCCCCTGCACCTGCCAGACATGGAGGGAGCCTGGCCCAGCTTGTGCCACTGGTACCTCCTGTGCCTTCCACCCTTGCCAGCAGGCCTTGCCTTAACCCTGGGTACGGGCACCCGCGGGGCAGCTACACAAAAAGTCTCCTTCCCCAAGGCCCACCCCTCCCCAGTTACTCCATTTCCCTCTCCCTGCCTTGCTCGCTCTCCCACACCCTCGCTCACTTTCACTGGGCTGGGGCAGGAGGGTGGGGTCTGATGGCTCCGGCTGGGAGTGCAGGAGGGGGCTCCGGGGCCAAGGGGCTCAGAGTGTGGGATGTGGCTGGGGCAGGGGTATGTGAGGGGTTGGGGCTCCAGGCGGCGCTTATCTCAGGCAGCAGCCGGCATGTCCGACTCCACGTGCTGCCCCTGCTGGCAGGCACCACCCCCGCAGATCCCATTGGCTGGGAACCACGGCGAATGGGAGCTGCAGAGACAATGCTTGGGGCAGGGACAGTGCACGGAGCGCCCCCCTCCCTCCACCCACAGACATGCTGGCCGCTTCCTGTCCTCCTAGGAGCCAGGCAGGGAGCCTGCCTTAACCCCACTGTGCCACCAACCAGACTTTTAATGGCCCGGTCCATGGTGCTGACCAGAGCTGCCAGGTTCCTTTCTAATTAGGTATTCCGATCAGGAGTACCGCCAGCTTTTTTGCCGCCCGAGGCGGCGGAAGGTCCCGCCCCCAAAATGCCACCCCTGAAATACCGCCGACGACCAGGGTGGCCGAAGATCCGGCCACCGCAGTCACCACTCCCCAAATGTTAGCGCCCTACGCGAACGCCTGGATTGCGCCGGCCCTGGTTCTGGTCGAAACCCGAATCCCTGGCAACCCTAAAGCTTGGCAGGGACAAGCCCAGCTGCCGAAATCCCACCCCCCACTCATTCTACAGTGTGTTGTGGCTAGTGGTAGGGTCCCTGCCCCGCCTGTCCATGGGCCTTGCTTTATTGACCAAGAAGGGCAGCACCAGTGCCTCTGCATTGTCTCTGGGTGCAGGTCCCCTCTTCCCCCCCCACACTTCGGGACAACCCCCCACCCCTCTCTTTACTTTGCCTCCCGCTCAATGCCCAGTGTGAGTGCAAGGCCCAGAAGGAGCCCTGTCCCTGCTCCAGCTGTCATGGGGCCCCTCCTCTGAGCCCCAGCTCAGGCACTGGGCCTGAGCAGGAACGGGTCTGCTGCCTGGGCCCAAACAGCCGGGTGGCCCCGGCCCCTGGAGCTGCAGGCTGGTCCCTGGGCCGTGCCCAGGCTGGCATTACATGGTTGACAGCCCCTGTTCCCGTCCATAGAGCCGCCCCGACTGCCTACAGCATCCGCCCTGCAGCATCCAATGATGACATAGGCACTAGCTCCTGCTCATACCAGCAGAGAGCAGGTTGTCTAAACCCTGAGCCAGCCCCATGGCCAGGGACTCTGAAACACTCAGCTCCGCAGGGGTTTCAAATTCTTGCTAAGCCTTTAGTACAGCACCTGAATCAAATGGGGGGGGGGGCACAGCTGCTGCTCTAACCCAGGCGGCCTTAAGAAGCGAATACTAGGAGCTTTGCTCTCTCCGGTAACAAGGAGTGAGCTGGCCGACACCAGCCCGCCTCTTGATCGTTTTCCTCACCCACGCTTTCAATCCGGGAGATTTTTTTTAGGAGTAACAGGGTCAAGTTTAGCATCAAAAGCCTTAAAGTGTCTTGCTGGAGCCAGAGCCGCGGGAAAGGGTGTGACCTCAGTCCCGGCTCCCTTACCTGGTGCCAAAGACATTTACCTCGTCTGGGCCAGGCCAACGCTTCCAGCCCTGGGCATGCCCCTGGTGAATACAGCGCAGCCAGGGGCCAGGCGTGCTGCACCGAGCCCCCGAGCTACAGGCCCAGCTCTGGGCGTGCTGCTTAGGGCAGTTCCATTTCCATCCTAATTTGCCAATTTGCAAAAGGTGTCAGTATTCCGGGTGCTCGACCTGAGCCAGGCAGCAGCCGGGCTGGGGATTTCACACCCTGGGGCCCTGGGAGTGAAGCAAGCAGGGAAGGTTTGGTTTAATTGTCCCACAGCGCGGTGACCGTGTCAGTCCCCATGTCCACAGGTGGCTGCCCCAGTTTTCCGTGCTACTTGCTCACCCCTATGCTCCTGGGAGGGTTAGGAACACCTGCTCCTCCACGCCACAGTCACGTCTGCCAGGGTTGTAGCAGAACACCCAGGCCCCATCTGGCCGCACCCCCATTAACGACAGCAGCCAGGCCTAGCGAAACAGGAGTGGCACCCACCTTGAGTTTTCTGACATTTATTGAGAGCCGATGGCAGTAAATGCAGTCAGTCAAGCATACCACTGCCACATGCCTGACAAAAAATTACAGTATGAGTCAGTCCATCGCAGGGGACCAGAAGGACATATACACACACTGTACAACCTGGTGCTTTAGGAATTGTCTGTACCATGGAATTTTTTTTGGTTGGAGTTAATTCCCAACAATAAAAATAACATTTGTCTCTTTTACAATTAAGGTTGATAAGGTTTTTTTTTTTTCCTTTAAATATTTGTTGCCAGACTTTTTATAGGAGCAAATGTCTTCAAAGCACCACGAGCCATTTAATATTCAGAATAGTCATAATAATATAGGTGGAACCGAAGCACAGAAGAGCAGGGAAAAGCACCAAGATGCATAGCTTTGACAGAATGGGAATACAATACAGATTCCATAACTTAATCATAAAAAATATATATATATGTATATCTCCATCATGTAGAACTTTATGGATTTTGTTAAGATACATTTTTTTTCTTTACAACAGATAGTTCTAGGCTTTTTTTTAAAGAAATTTCAAAGTTGTGCCAAACACATCTGGATCAGCAAACACAATGGGAGAAAAAGAGAGAGAGAGAGAGAGAGAGCAGTTTGTACTTCTCAGAAAAAAATTACATCAACACGTTGTTTTGAAACCACAAGCAAAATGCATTCATCAGAAATCAAGCGATAAACCAGACTCCAAATCCTGTTTATACATGAATATACAGCTGTGTATTCTCAAGAATACGCACACACACACACACACACACACTCACACACAAAAAAAGAAAAAAAACAACCCTGAAGACACCTAAGAAAAATAAAACAACCCTCCAGATCAGAGTTAACAAAAACCTTCATGAAACAAGGCACATCCTTTGAGTTTCTTAAACTGTGTAAAAATAAAGGAAGAACACTGAATTCCAACAGAAAAACAAACCGAAAGCTGTTTGCACAGACCTTCTAACGAGATAAAAGGTATCTTATGCTTGTGCTACTCTTAATATGATCTTGCCACAAAGACACAGAGCTTATTGTAATCTAATAGATTTTTCTCAAGCTAAAATCCAGTTCTCTTGATTTTTTTAAAAACTTTTATTATATAATTGATACTATTTTTAATATTTTAAATATATATTTGTTAAAGTTTATTCCTTTTTTTAATTTCTGGGGGAAAATATCTGTCTTAAATCTTTTTTTCCCAATAAATTAATACTTCTTTATATAGCTTATTATTTCTTCATCCCTTATCGCCCTCCAGAGAACGAGTTTTTGTTCCCCAACTAGGAAGTGTTCGTAACACTTCACTGCAGTAGGGCATTGTCCTAAACACAGGCCTCGCTCAGCCATGTCCTCCTCTAATCTGCTTGCTTCGGCTAAGGCCCTCTTCCCTCTGCAATGAGCTCCGCGCATGTAAGAAACCTACTGGGATACAGAGCGTGCTAACAACCCTCTTGGACAGGAGGCTCAAGCCAGAAGCGAAGGAGCTGAACCCATGGGCTGGTCTGTATTCCCCTAGCCCAATTTTGGGTCCCCAAGGTCATTGGTTTGACAAAGGAGCAAATGTATCGGGATGTGGCAGGGGAAATCACTGGCACGTGCAAGAAGCAGGGAAGCCGATCCCAGCCCCCTCACTCACACATGGCCCCGCTGACATCCATGGGCCCAGGCCTGCGAGTAACAGCTACCTATCTGGGTACAGGCTGCAGGATGGGCGGCCTCGGAACTGGAGCCCTTGTAGACGGGAAATGCTGGTCTGGCAAGAGTTTGGAGGAAAAGCCCTGACAACACATCAGCTGCTCGGCCTCCTCCCTGCTGGCCAACCCCAGGCATTGATGCTTGAGCCCAACTAACAGCTCCACGGCTGCTCGTTCTGGTCCGGTTGTCGCCCCTGCTTGTTCAGACGCAGCAAGAGGCAGGGGGGAGGGAGACATTATAGACATGGGGCAGGACATTGAGGCTTTAGAAACCGATGAACAATTTGGGATTTCTCAGACATGCCCCCCCCCCCCCCAGTCCCTTGGGCCAGCATCGCAGCGCATGGCTCACCAGCCCCTTGGAGACTTGAAAAGGGACTGGACATTCTAGGGGGAATGCAGCAGAACCGGAATTAGCATAACTAATGGCCACACACACATGGGCAGGGACATTCAAGCTCCTGCTTCAGGGCTGTAGCCAAATGCTGATGGGTAGGGCTGGTCTCCATGGCACCGCGGCGCAAGCCAGAGGGGTGGGAATGGTTGAGAACGCTAATCGCCCCCCGCAGACCCGCTGGCACGAACTAAAAGGTACACAGTCCATCGTAACGTAACGGCCACGCTGGGTCAGACCAATGGTCCATCCAGCCCAGTGTCCTGTCTTCTGGCAGTGGCTGGCACCAGATGGTTCAGAGGGAATGAAGAGAACAGGGCAATTATCGAGTGAGCCATCCCTTGCTCATCGAAGGACCAATCCTCCTTGAACTGATCTAATTCTTTTTGGAAGCCAGTTATACTTTGGCTTCACCACACCCCCTGGCAACGAGTTCCACAAGTTAACTGTGCATTGTGAAGAAGTACTTCCTTCTGTTTGTATTAAACCTGCTGCCTATTCATTTCAGCTCTACAATTCACGGTGTTGCCCTGCAGACAAGCCCTAAGAGACCAGGAGGAGGCCTAATGAGAGCGGAGGGGAATTATCCTACATCTGCCACTGCGCCACTACATCTACACCCGCCTCTGCTGCATCTGGAACTGGCCCCTCGCTGAGAAGGGACACTGGGCTAGCAGGAGCCAGTCAGGCACGCCCATGGGCCTGGACTGGAAACTGGCAGCGCGTTTCTAGGGCGAGCGGCTCCCGCCCAGGCCTGGGCTCCCCACGGACGGCGAGGTGTTCAGAACACAGCCCGGGGCAGTGGGATTAACCAGCAGGGTGCAAGAACTGCCTGTCACACTGAGGCTAACCTGCCCAGGCCGCGTGCTACGGGGTTAGACACGGGTTAGCTACTGCGGCTCTCCAAGGTCACGCTCTGACACAAGCCGGTCTCCCTGAGGGCAGGCAGGGCTGGGGCGCAGGGTGGGGGACCAGTGAGCCCCACGTAACAGAAATGCCGCTGGCACCCCCTGCGGGACTGACTGGGACGAGGAAAGGGATTTGTTCCCTGAGCTCCCTCTGCTCCAGGGGCATTGGCGCTGCCCGGGCAATGCCCTCTGGGCTGGTGGGGGGAAGGAGGAGCAGTGAGGCCTGACCGGCCAATTGGGAATCCATCACTAGGGACTCCTGGATTGTGCTTGTATGAGGGGTGCTGCAGCCCCATCCCCCTCCTCGCCACGCAGCTCCCCGGGGTCTGGCCGTGGCGGTCGCCAGCAGAGCCGTGCCGCGGCGGAACCCACTGGGCAGAGCACTGGGCGCCCCCATGGCCTGGCTCAGGCTCTCCGGGTCGCTAAGGCGGGGGTGCCCCAGGCTGGCTTCCCTTTGCCATCGGTGAGTTGGCTGCTGCTGCCCCCAACAGACCCCACAGAGCCACCCTCTCGTATCCTCCGGTAAGGCCCCCCACCCCCTACGGCAGCCCGTGACCAGGCTGACACAGCACCTTGCTACAGATGGAGGAGAGCCCTGCGCGCCGCTCACTAGGCAACGCTCCTCTACGAGCAGCACAGCTCCTGGGGGCTTGGGCTCTTTGGGGCCTGCAGGGCAGGCCTGGGGGGGTCTTGGCCGCTGTGGTTGCGGCAGTGTTTTGAGGGGACAAGTGGTGGGGGATGGAGCAGTGAACTGGGAATCAGCCTGGCCCGTGGCTTGCTGCTGCCCCAGCCCTGCATGCGTAGCGCCTGGCTCTGAACACCCACAGCCTGGTGCCCACGGCCCTCAGAGAGCTGACAAGCCCCTAGGCTCCTGCCATCAGAGCCCCTTCCCTCCCAGCCCCTGCCCTCCGCAGCATCTGCAGGAGGGTTCTCTCCCCCGCCCTCCGCCCCCAGCACAACTTTCCGGCTCCTCCTGGCTGAGAGCCCCACCACTGCTCACCCCCTCCACAGCCCAGCTCACACCGAATCCCCCGCAGGCCCACTGCTCCGGGGACACCACCCCGTTGGGGCCGAACGCACGCAAGCATCCCTTTCAATGGAGACCGCCCTCCGGGGCCCCCAGCCTGCTGCCAGGGGCTTCCACAGAGCACAACCAGGCCCCTGACGGCCAGCGAGCCTGGGACTGGCTGTCGCTCCAGCAGAGGAGCGGGGTGAGGATGGGCATTAAAGGCTGAATAGTCCAAGTCAAGGACAAAGTCTTTGGAAGCCAAGTGGCTGAGTGGAGAAAGGGGCAAGGTGATGGGGCCGTGCTCAGATTTCCAACAGCCCTTTCTGTGCAGTGAAAGCCACCCGGGCCCCACCTCCCCGGGCAGCCGCCAGGAGCCGCCCCCAGCAGGGAGTGGCATGTGGGAGGGAGGGGGCTATTTTCTATATTTTTCTTTTCTTCTCATAACACTGTCTCGAGCATGCAAACCTACAAAGCTTTCTCACGGTGCCGGCGCACAGCGCTGCTCCCCCGGCAAGACGGCCCCCAAAGTAACCAGAACACAGAAAAAATAATAATTTTTTAAAAATGAAAGAGCTAATTGGTCAAACCGGACTTGTCACCAGAACAACGTCTCACGGTCACAGCTTCTCAGCACCAGGAAAGAACAAACAAACACCTTCCGAATAAAACAAAGCATGCAGCTAACCGAACGCCAGCGGGCAAGCGCCCACCCTGGCACCCACAGCGGGCGGCCCCGGCCCACCACTCCTAGCGTCTCCCAACATCAGCAGACGGGGGCATGGGAACGCAGACGGCGGCACACGGGATAATGGCAGTGCTCGGTCGAGAAACGATAGCAACACAGCGTCACCAGAACGAGAGTCTAACCCAAACCGAACGGGGAGGAAAGCAGACGGATTGGGCCACGTTTGGCTACACACAGAACTGTCACATCTGGGAGTCCGGCGAGAGAGAGGACGATCGGGTCAAACTAAAAAGGTGGAAGTTCAGCTACACGGCACAACCGGAACAGAACCATTCTCGCTGGATTTCGGGTTTGGCCTGGAGAGGCGAGTCAGGGGACGAGCCCCACTCCACTGCCTTCTCGGCCTGGCAGTTGGGTTTAGACGGCATTATGGGCGCCTTTATCCCACGGTCGCTTGCTACTTCGGTAGGAAAAAAACCGTAACAAGGCTTTTTGTTTGTTTGCTTCTGCAAACCCCCTCCCGCCAAAAGCCTGCCCCGAGCGCCGCGGGCTGTGTGAGCACAATCCTGAGGTAATCTTTTCTTCTTTGTGCAAACCCCGAAGGATGGGCTGTTCGCCGAGGGGGGGCAGGCTGTACAAGGGGCAGGGAGGGGGGGCTGGGAGTCGGTGGATCGTTGTGCCCTTGTACCCACGGTAAATCCTGAGGTTAGCTGGGGTTCTCCTCGGGCCTCATTCCAGCATGGCGTCCAGCTGGTCGGCCAGGTCGTCGAACATGCTGCCGATGTCGTCCAGAATGCTGACTGTGCTCTTGGCTTCTGCGGCAGAGCTGCGGGTGCAGAGAGCGTCCGTTAGCATCAGTGGGGCTGGGCTGCGCCCCACAGGACCCGTGGCTGATGTGGGTCTCCCCCGGAGGGCAGAGGCGGCGGGCACGGGGGGGCGGGAGGGGTGTCACACTGAGCAGTGGAGTAACTTTCCACCCAAGCTGCAGGGAGGGGACCTCAGAGCCCAGCAAGCCCCTCCACCCCCACAGCCCCTGACAAAGTAACTTCCCTCCTGTCCTCCCATCTGTACAGTTCTGCTCCCCAAGCACTCCGCATCCTGCCCAGGGCGCCCCTCAAGCCTGTGTCCCACCCCAACTCTCCTCCGTAAGGCCCCCCTCAAGCCTGGATCTCCCCAAGAACCCCCCAGTACTGCCCCCCCACGCCTGTGTCCCTCTTCCAGCTCCCCTTGGGTCCCCCTCGGAACTGAGCCTCCTTCCAGGGGGGGACGAGGAGCTGGAGCTGCAAGGCAGAGCTGGGCTCTGTCCCCCTCCTAGCTGTGGGGCAGTTGGGGGGTCTCACCAGCTCCACGAGGAGGGGGCCAGGGAGCAGCCCCCAGAAGCATTGGCCTTCAAAAGCTGAAAGGGGGGTAACCTGGGGAGGGGGGCAGGAGTTTGTATCTATTAGCCCATATGTCCTTACAGAACCTGGAACTGACCCCAGGAGTCCTGCCGGCTTGTCGGCATGGGAGCTTTTCCAGTGATACCAGCAGAACTCTACCGGTACAGTTAAACCCCAATGTTTATCCTGGGATAACCCTAACCCTTGTCGACACTAGAAACACTACAGCTGTGTCGCTACCCTCGATGAGATGGTCCGCCTCCCCGAGAGGCCGGAGCTAGGTCAACCTAGCGCTGTCTTCACAGGGACTTGGATTTTTCCACCCCCCCCCCCCCTCCACCCCCACCTCCAGTGACGCTGCTTGGCCGATCACAAGAGTAGGTTTTCTCAGCTTAGTTTAAATCAGAGGTCGGCAACGTTTGGCACGCGGCTCGCCAGGGTAAGCACCCTGGCGGGTCGGGCCAGTTTATTTACCTGCTGACGCAGCAGGTTCGGCCGATCGCGGCCCCCACTCGCCGCGGTTCGCCGTCCC
>NW_020664444.1:3079927-3094207 GCF_002925995.2 Terrapene triunguis | reverse complement strand
GCCAATGGAGGCTCACCGCACGCATGCACCCAGCCTTTAAACACTTCCCCGGCTCCAGCCCACACCCGGGCCCTGGGCAAGGATTATTTCGCTGGGCTGTCGCCCAATGGGCCCTGGCATTCTGCCTGCAGATCAGCCCTGCGTTAGGAAGAGCCAGAATCCACGACCCGCAGCCACGGACACCAGGGCTGCAGAACTAGTTCTGTTAGCTCTCTTCCCTGGATGCTGGTCGATCCGCCTGTAACCCAGCGTGGGGCTCGTCCCCTCTGCAGACTAGTTAGTGCCACCAGCTCGCAGGACCAGGCCACAGAGCAGTGGTGGGCAACCTGTGGCCAGCACTTCCCGCAGCTCCCATTGGCCGGGAAGGGCAAACCGCAGCCCCTGGGAGCTGCGGGCGGCCGTGTGAATGTCTGGTGGCCCGCCAGCAGATTACCTTGACGGGCCACAGGTTGCCCCACCGCCCCCACTGCCATAGAAGCTTGTACTCTTAGCTCCAGCGCTCCTACAGTCGGTCCCCATACGTGCCACTCTAGGACTTTGTCGGGGACTCCAGTGAATGTGCCGCTCCCCTCCCACGAGCGTGAGGAATTATGGGGCCTGGCTAATTGCTGGGACAAGCCTCCTAACGCCGCACAGCATTCCAGCGGCTGTTCCAGAGGGGTCTTTTCACTGCCCACTCACCCAATGGGGCGATGTGCAGCAGCTGCGGGCCAGGACTCGGGACCCGGCCCAGCTGCGCGGGATGGGGTGTGGGGGAGGCAGTGCATCCAATGGAGGCTGGCTGGAGGCAGGATGCACGTGAGACTGGCAGCTCTCTGGGGCAGGGACTGTCTTTTGTTCTGTCTGTACAGCACCTGGTGCCACGGGGCCCTGGGCCACGAGAGGGCTCCTCGATGCTACCACAATCCAAGCCATAAACAACAGCGGGCAAGGCTGGAATGGACCTGATCTCTCACTGTTCTGCCCCAGCTGAAGGGGTCCCACTCCACCCCGCGGTGCTCCTGGCACATCCCTGTGGGGCAGCGCTCACCGAGCACAGGCTCACGCTACAGAGGGAGGCCCAGAGAGGCTCTGCCGGGCAGCAGGAGGGCAGGCGGGGGCAGAGAAGACGTCCTGTCCCAGCTGCCAGCCGCCGTGAGAAAAGGCTTCCCTCAGCGCCAGCCATGAGGATCGCCCCTCGTCAAGCCGTGCGGAGGGAGCCCGGCCCGGTGCTGAAAGAACTGCCGGAGATGGAGATGGGCTGCAGAGCTACCCGCCGCAGGCAAAGGGGATTAAACCCGAAACGCCCTCAGCAGACGCTTGGCTGGCACGGAGCCTCCCGTCCCCTCGCAGTGAGCACGAGGCAGGGCCCTGGGCCTGCACCAGCCGGCATTTGCCTGAGCGTTCTCCCAGGCAAGAGCGACCCGACTCTGACCCCGCTTAGCTTGTGGGCTCTCAGGAGCAGAGCCTGCGTCCCTCCAGACTCCTGCCAGCTCCCTTGGCAGGACACCACCTACCTGGGCTGCCGGGGCTGGGGATCGGTGCCTTTTTGGAAGTGGGTGTGGGCGGCCCGGGGACCTTCTGTGCTTGTGGGGTTAACACGGGCTTGGGAGAGACCGGCGGCTTGAAGGGCTTTTTGGGTTCCCCGCCCACAGCCTGCGGCACATGCTCCAGCCTGTCCTGCCTGTCGCCTGCGGCAGGGCCCTGCGGGGGCGTCTCTGCACCGCTCATCTCAGACGCCGGCCTCCGCTTGATGGTGCTGGTGCCGTTCTGGTAGACGGAGAGGGGGGCTGGCTCCAGCCCCTGCTCCTTGTCTTTGGACTTGGGCCGTCGCTTGACTGTGTCCGACTCGGTCAGGATGAACTTGACGCTGTCCTGCTGGCTCTGTTTGGCCCGGATCCTCCTCTTGAGTGTGGCGCTGGCCTCCACCTTGGCCAGGTCCCCGTGCCGGTGAGCAGGCGACAGCCCGTCCCCTGCCTCGCCCTTGGCCAGCCCCATCTGCCGGGGCCGCTGCTTGATGGTCAGGTTCCCATCCTCGGCGAAGGGGATGTTCTCGGCCGAGCTGTTCTGGGGGGAGCCCCCGTGCTCCGCCCGCAGCCGCTCCACCGGGCCGCCGTCCTTGCCCGTGTCCGACCTGATGCTGTCAGAGCGCTCCCTGCGGGCGGCCGCGATGAGGCCGGTCACGGGGCCGCTGATGGTCCTGCGCCGGTTCACCACCTCCCCGTCCAGGCCGATGGCGTCTTTGTGCTTCACAGTGGCCAGGACGGCGGCCACGCGGGAATGCTCCGGGCTGGCCAGGTGCATGGCGCCAGCAGGGTGCAGATAGTAGCCTTCGGGTCCCTTCCCTCCTCCTCCTGGGTGAGGCTTCTGCAGGGCCAGCGCCCGGGCGCCCCCGCCAATAGAGGACATCTCCAGCATGGCGGCGATGCTCTTCACGCTGCCCGCGCTGCCTGTGTCCACGCTGCCCCCCACGTCGCTCGCACGCCGCTGCTCCCGGTAACTCTCCTGCCCCTCCTCATCCTCCCCGCCGGGCGCGTCCCCTTCCCCCTCCTTGCTGAAGTCGTCGGCCATGTTGGTGCTGGAGATGGCAGAGCTGGAGCGCTTGGGGGGCGGCGGGGGCGGCCCCTTCTTCTTGGGCCTGACGGCGAAAGACTGGCTGCGGTTGACATTCTTGTCTCCGCCCGACTGTGCCCGCACCGAATGGCTCCTGCCCACCCGCCGCTGCACTGTGGCGTAGGGCCCGGCGTCCGGCACCAGCAGCTCATCCCGTTCCTGCTCGCTGTCGGACATGGCGTAGCGGTTCAGGCTGTGCGCACGCTTCTTCGGCCTGCCCAGCTCCTCCTCTGCCTCCCCGCTCTGCGGCGGCAGGCACAGCACGGGCACCGAGACCGGCAGGACTGGGACTCCTTGTGCCACGGGGCCCGGTGGGTGCCCGGCGAGGCTTTCGCCCTCCACGGGCTGCGGCATGACGTAGGCAAAGCCTCTGTGGGTGGGGGACTGAGGCAGGGACCGGGGCGACATGGGGCGGTCAGCCTGCTGGAGGAGCTGCGGCGTGGGCTTGACCTTGGCCGTGGCGTGGGGCACGATGAGCGTCTGGGGCGAGGACGGCCGCGGCTTGGTGGGCGTCTGCGGTGGGGTGAAGCGCCCTCCGGCCGGGGGGAATGACTGCCTGGGCTTGCCTGGCACCGGGGGCACGCTAGCTCTCTTGACGGTGTGCCCGTGCCGCATGGGCCTGACCTCCTTGGGCATGCTGGGGAGCCCCTCCTTCACCTCCTCCATCAGGTACTCCTGGCTCTTGGACATGGCTGCGCTCGGCCCCTTGGGCCCGTCCCCCAGCAGCTCCTGGGAGCTGCTTATGTGCTTGGCCCGGCCGCTCAGGCTGTTCTCATGCACGTGCCTGGAGGAGGGGCCCCGGTAGCCTGCTCCGTCCCGGATATGTGCCACGTGGTTCGCCTGCTTCTCCTGGCCCTCGGGTGCCTCGCCCGTGCCCGTGAGGGCCACCTGCAGTTCGTTGCTCAGCTCGCTGTCCTGGAAGGTGGTCATCTTGGGAGACTGGCACTCGGCGTTCTCCTGCTGGGGGGACTCGATGGCCAGCACGTCCAGAGACTGGGGCGCTTTCTTCTTCAGGGTCCCCGACTCGTACTTGACGTACTCGGCCTTCTGGATTTCTGCCAGCTTCTTCACCGCCAGCATCAGCTTCTTCTGGTGGCCTGGAAGGTGGGGAGGGGACACATGGCACAAGGGGGCATTAACCAATGGGGAGCGACTCGTCCCACCAGCAAACCCACAGGGCCCGGTGCTGGCCCATGGATAGTGACGCTCATTCCCCCAGAACGGCTGTCTCGGCCCAACCCAGCCATGCCCACACCCTGAGCGAGCGCTCGTCTCCCACAGAGCATCGGCGGGGGGGCCTTGGCAGCTTAACCGGGGCTGTGTATTTTAGGGTGTTCTAACTAAAAGGAGGCTGCCAGGTTAGAGACACATTGGGGGGCCCTGCATGGTGTCAGCCGAGTTCTCTGGAGTTCCACTGGTGACATGAAAGCAGATTTGACCCAGGTGGCCCCCGATGGACTCCTTAGATCATTAAACCAGAAATGATTTCATAGGAACCTAGGGACTGCCACAGTAGATCAGACCCACGGTCCATCTCCCCCAGTATCCTGTGTCTGGCTGCTTCAGAGCGAGGTGCAGGGACCCCCGCAGGAGTGGATGTGGGAGAACCTGCCCCCCATACTAGGTCTCATCCTGGTCTCGAACAGGCGGCGTTTGGCTAAAGCCCTGAAGCAGGAGGTTTAATGTCCCTGCCAACAGCTGAGTTAGCATTGGCTACCCCAGCTCTGGCTCTTCCTGTTCTGCACAGACATGCCCGTCCCTTCGGGGTCTCGCCCTTCCCCTTTCCAGCCCTCAGGCACAGCCCCGCTCTGCTGCAGGGAGGGGCTCTCAAAGGGGCCTCAGGGAGTTAGGCACATCACGCCTACTGATTTAGGCCTGCGCGCCCAACTCCTTTAAACTCCTTTGACAATCCTTCCCTCCCAGCAGCCAGTTTCCGTCAGCACAGCGCAGGGGTTCTCCTGGAAGCCCCCCTAGGTCCTGCAACAGCTGGTTCCCACTGACCCCGACCCCGGGGCTGGATTTGAGCCAACACTTCCAGCCCTTTAACCGTTTTGTTTGTTTCCCGGCTGCGTGGGGATTATTCCTGCTGGGAATCACTACGCAGCACCCAGCGGCTAGGCAGGGGGAGATCTGGGGTGAAGCAACAACCCCCCTAACTGAAGCAGCTGGTGAGCAGGAAGGCAGCCAGCCACGGGGGCCCGTGACAGGAGAATCTCTCCCAGCAGAGGGGAGGCTGATGGGTTTTCTAGCTCCCATCTGAGCTCACAGAGCCGCCATTAGCTGGCTTCTCAATCTCCGGGAGCTCTACACGCCCGCTATCTCCAGGCATTGCTCCTTTACGTGCTCCAAGCGCCGTTATGAACCTTGATCTCTCCTCCCCCGCAAACCCACCTCGGCTGCCTTGCTCAGTTTGATTGTTCTTGGCCTCGGCCGTCCCATCGCCACGTGGGTGCAAAGCGTAGCGATCCGCCCAGAGCCGGCCAGGACCAGAGACCGCGCTCACTACAGACGGCATCGCTACCTTACTTCCTAAACCTGAGGTTACTTGCATGAATATGTCAAAAACCCAGAGACTGACTCAGGGACTTAACCCGCCACCAATTTCCACTAACAACCAACTGCACGTGCTCTCTGCACTGGTGGCTTTAATGTCACCTTTAATGTTAGAGAATCCACCACTTCCCTTGGGAGTTTGCTCCACTGCTTAATCTCCCTCACTCTGCCTTATTTCTAATGGGAATTTGCCTGGCTTCCAGCCACTGGTTCTTGCTCTGCCTTTCTCTGCTAAATTGAAGGCCCTTTAGCAGCCGGTATATTGTCACTGAGCTGACGCTATAACCAAATCACCTCTTGACCGTCCTGCTGTAAGCTAGAGATTGAGCTCTTTGAGTCTCTCGCTGTCCGCCATTCTCTCCGCCCCACCAATCTGTTTTGTGGCTTTTTTCGGCCCCCTCGCCAATTGGTCAACATCCTTTTTAAATTGGGGACGCCCGACCTGGGCTCAGCATGCCAAGATCGGTCCCACCAATGCTGCACACGGGGGTAAAATCACCTCCCTGCTCCCGTGTTTCTCTAGTCAAGCGTCACACCCGCCCATCTGGCCACGGCATCGCACTGGGAGCTTGCAGGGTGTGGCTTGTGCGTTATCTAGGAGCCAGCAGTGTACGATCTGGGGCTTGTCTACATAGGGAAATTGACCCGCATTGCGATAGCGGTGTAAATACACGGCTACACAGCTCTGGGCCAAGTTCCCCCGGGTGCAACTGGGCTGAATTCAATGGGATTGTGCCCAAGCTGCACTGGGATGTCGGCCAAGTCGACAGGGTGCGTGTGGTAACCAAGATACAAGGGCCTCTGTCTGTTTTCCTCCCTCTACAGCAAGGGCCCCATTCTCCAGGTCCCCTGGAGGCACAGCACACATCCACCATCCCAGGTCTTCACTGGGCATTCGTGTTCCGACCGGGCACCTCTCGCTGACGCGGGCACCTGGGGCAGGGAAGGAATCAGTCACCGCATGCAGAAATGTCAGGCTGCAAAAGTAACCACAACGGGAGCGGTGAGTCCTGCATGTCGCGGCAGCTACAGGCGGCTCCTGATTCATGGCACCGGGAGCAGTGAAGTCCAGGCACCGGCTCATGGCACACAAGACCCCCAGGAGGTCGGGAGGATGCCAGAGCTAGGGAACGTCCTTACATGGCCAAGCGGGAAGGTGCTGTGAGCCCTGCAGCTGCTCTAATAGACAGCCTGGCCCTGCTTTGGACGCTGCAGGCTTTGGGTGTGAAGCAAGGTACGGCACACCAGGGGTTAACAGAGCACAGCACAGGGTGGGAGAGGCGAGGCCTAGGTGCACCCCAGGGTGCCACAGCATCCTCTGAGCCTAGCTTCTGGTATGAGAATCCCCTCCCCACCTCGGGGAGCCCTTCCATTCAAGTGCCAATGCCCAGCCCCGCATTACCCAGCTTCGTGATCCCGATCTCCTGCAGATCCTCCCACGTGATGTCCGTGATGAAGTCGATGTTCTCGTAGCCGTTCTCCACCAGGACTTTGTAGTACTGGGCCAGGCCGATCATGGAGAGCCAGAGAGCCAGGTTGGCCTACAGGGGGCAGGAGGCAAAGGGAGAACGGTGCTTTGGCCCGGACCCGACACCATTTAAAGGGACAGCGTGGGGGCAATACCTATGCCATGACCTGGCATTAACGCCCCCCACTTCCCCTGAGGTTACTGCAGCCGAGAGCTTTATAATCTAGCCAATGACGTTCCTGCCCCTGGGGCCCGAGTCTCCTGTGCATCTGTGTGCACCAGCACCACATGCCAGCGTTCAGGTCTGTGCACCCGCCTTGCCCGGCTGCAAACCGCGCCCAAGGTGCCAGGCAGTAGCGAATCGGGCCCCTGGCCTCTCAGGATACCCTGAGCCAAAGCGCACGACAGCAGCGAACTGGGCCCGACTAGCTCAGCCTCACTGCAGGACCCTGCCAGGGCTCCGTTCTCCAGCACATTGTTCAGTCTAGTTCAGGGCTCCCACCCCTTCCCATGGGACAGGACTGCACCACGAGGGGGTTTCCTCAGACTCCGCCTAAACTCTCCCTCTCCTCCTAGTTCCAGCCTCGTGCTCCATCCCCCTCACTTGGAGATGGCTTAGCCCCTGGACTCCCCCTCCCTTAGCATCCCGATCAACCCAGCGCCCTGGAGCCATTTCCCCTGCATTTCTCAGGGTCCCCTCCAGGACAGGGCACCCAGACCTGTGCTCAGGGGAGATCCAGGCAAAGCTCCTCTCTTGGGTGGACAGCATTCACTGCTTTCTGGGAGAGGACTGGAACCTCTGAATGCGCCAGGAGAGGGCCCTTCCACGCTGCACCAGGACGCTGTCCCAAACAAAACAGGCTGCAACACGGGGACCAAACCCACATGGCAAGGAGATGGGGTCCAGGCCTCACCTATCTCCAGCAGTTAAAGAGCCACAGGCCATCCCAGGGTGGGAGAGGCGAGGTAGGTACACCCCGGGGTGGTTAGCCCGGCGACCCCATGCCCCATAGGGAAACCTGCCAACAGGGCAAAGCTGACAGGCAGGGAGCGAGCCGGGGGAGCCGTACCGGCTTGTACTCCGGAAGCCACTCGGGGATGTTCAGGCTGTTGATCTCCGAGGTGATCTTCTTCCTGTGTCCGGGTTTCGTCACGCCGATGGCGGTGAGGTCCTAGGGCACAGACAGACACCGTCACCTTCACCGCACAAGCAGGGCCTAGCCGCGCAGCGCTGGCAGCCCCCGCAGAAGAGCGCAGGCCGTCAGCCGATGCAGGCCACCTCTCCGTTACAAGGGGCATGGGAGTAGGCTTGGAAGAGTGAGGTTTTTATTGGTAAATGGCGATTTCGCTGTACACCCAAACCCACAACAATACTTCCAGTGACCCCCACGGAGAGCAGCAGACAGGAGAAGTGAGAACAATGCAGGTTGAGAACTCGTTAGAGCGCGAGGCTAATGACTTTGTGCACGTGGACATGCGACGTGTTGGCATTTTAACAGTTACAAAGTTTTAACTTTTTGGGTCTCAACAGCTATCATCATTCAATAATTATGGTCTGAGCCCCTCCCCCATTGCCTGACCTCCACACACACACCCCCGATAATTCCCCCCAACTTAAAATCGATACAAATGAAAAAATGCTTCACAATAAACATTGATCTTCTCCGTGGAGATGAGAAACCAATCCAAACGGCATTCTCCTAGAGGGAAGGAAGGCTCTGGCTTGGCAAAGCTAAGGGCACGCTCTGCAGGGCAGAGATTGTGTGTGTGTGCGCGTGTGCGTGCGTGCGTGCGTACGTGTGCACATACACACCACATCCAGAGCAGAGGGGCCCCACCCACAAGAGGCCGTTGGATGCTACCGCACTGCTAGGAGTGAACGAATTGGGTCCCGTGGCATTCCCCCAACATCACACACAGACGGACTCTGGCTGGAAGGGCAGAGCTCAGCTCAGCCGTCCTTTGGAGCCAGGACACCCAGCGTCAGCCTCTCTAAAGCTGCTCTAGGTCCGGAGACCAGGGGAGGAGGGCTAGCTCCCTCGCCCCCGTGTTCTCAGGGCAGGCTGAGGGGTCCCCGCCCAGTCACCCCGCCGGGATCATGCCCCAGGTTCTGGTGAGAACGGGAAACGCCCCCAGAGCTGCGGCTGGAGCAGCCCTGCGATGTGCCATCCCACATCACCAGGCCGCTAGGGGAGTGCGGCGGGGCTGGGAGCCTCAGGACGGAGCTTGGGCCCAGCCGCTCAGAGCTGTCCTCGGGGCCAGTCCCAGCCCACCCGCCAGCAGCTCACGGGGGCCCCAGCCCAGCGCCCATCAGCTTGGGACAAGCCCTTCTGGGTGCTGCTCCGAGCTCAATGGGACGCTGCTGGCCTGCGATCAACCACAGTGTGAGCTGTGAGGACTCAGCGCCTCGGAGAGGCCCGGAGCGTCCCCTGTGAGAGCGCCCAGCGCCCATGGACTCTGTGCCCACCCAGCCCCAGGGCTCGCCAGGTGCTGGTAATGCTGCTGCAGCACGGCGACACCAGGGGGTGGGGCCAGGGCACCAGCCCCCCATGCAGAGCCGCCCTTGGCCCCTCCTGGCACTCCTCACACACCAGCCCCCCACCCGGCCACAGGCATGTGCCGAGGGGGGTGGGGGAGAGACATGGGCCTGTCCCAGCAGCTCTGGGGGGCTAAGCGCCGAAGTGGGGATCTTAACTCGTCTGCAAAGATGGGAGCTCAGCCTGGATTTGCCCATGAGTGCCGCACCCGCCCAGGCCTGGCACAGCTCCCAGCCCCCCTTGCCCCCGTACCACTCAGCTGGGTCTGGAACGATCCCCTTTCCCTTTTACCGTCTAGAAGGCCGGGAGCCAGCAAAGCTGGGCGTGCCGCCCACGAGCGCCGCTACTCGCCGTTCGATCCAGGCCCGACGTCCCGCCCCACGTCACAGAGCCTCCCAGCCCGTCCTGCAGCCCCTCCTCCACCCTTCACCTAAGGGGTCTATGCTCTCTCTCTGGGCCCGACCCCGTGCCACTGCAAGGAGAGCTCAGTGGGAGCAGGATCGGGCCCCTCACCCTTCAGCTCCCCCCCGGCCTCACCTCTGGCGTCATCCGGCTGATGGTGGGGATGTCGTACCCGGCGTTGATGAAGTTGGCCGCGTACAGCTGCAGCTGGAACTTGCAGAGCCACTGGTACACGGCCTCGGAGCTCTGGGGGCGAGGCAGAACGGGGGTCACTGGCACTGCCCAGCCAGACGGCAGCATGTGCAGGCAATGCCAACCTAGCCAATCCTCGTACACCACCCACCACCCCATGGGCTGCCCCCCTAGACCCAGCAGTTGGGGGAGAGGGAGCTGCCGTCAGGCAAAGCCCAGAGGCTCCTGGCTGTAACCCCCATGGGCAGGAGAGGCAAGAGCCCAGCCACCTGCAGGATTTAGCAGGGAAAGAACCTCCAGGCTGAGTCTGTGACAGGTGCCTGACCCCAGCTTCTCCCCTGGGCTGCAGCCCTTTGAATGGAAGAGGGGCAGGAGCCTGGGGAACTCCCTGGGACATGAAGGAGCCTGTAGGAGATTTGCTAGATGGTCCCCTTCTGCCCTGGGGCCTCACAGCAAGAGGCAGGCGAGTCATTCACCCCGTCACCAGCCCCGAGAATCACTCCAGCAGGGAGACAGACCGAGCAGCATTTCCTCCCCCTCCCTCAGCCCAGCACGGCGAGGCCCTTCGGAACCCCGCAATTCCCCAGCGCGCCCCAGGTCCCTGCCCGCCTCTGCGCTCTCTGCACCCCGTCGCGCCAGTCTCCTCGCAGCCTGCTCCTTTGCAGCTGGCAGCGTCCCGCCGCCCCGGGAAGCTGTGAAGCGCAGGTGGCAGCACAATGAGGGAAGCTGTCTGAGGTGCTCAGCCAACGTGCGACTCTCGCCCCGGGCGCCGGAACGGTGGTTCCGGGGAGGGGACCGCACCGTGCCGCTGCTGAGATGTGACGGCTGAGCCGAGGGCTTCAGACAACGCAGTCAGCACATGGCATCCCCCTGCCCTGCGTAGAGCCAGCCCCGACCCCCACCTGCACTCCCGCACTGAGAGTCGCTCGCAGGGCCCACTTCCTCTCCAGAGCCCCCCTCGCCGTGAGCAATGGGTCAAACTGCCCCCCCTCCCCGCAACACCAGAACCTCTGGAGCTGCCAAAGGGGCAGATGTAGGGATTGGGGGCAGAATTGCTGGGCTGGGGGAAGGGCAGCTGTGGGGCTGGGCATATAACGAATTAGGATGTGGGGCTGGGGAGACGCTGGGAGCTCTGCACCCCCAGGCGGCGATTGATAAAGGTCTGTGTGATTTGATCTGAGTTGGGCTTCCCAGCGAGAGCCCATATCCTGGCATTCGACACACCTGGGCGAGGGGGCAGTGCTGCGACCGCCCCACACCCCCTGGGGGGGCGGCAATCAGACGACAGACCCCAACACAATATCATTTTGCAATCTCATGATCTGCGAATTTCGGGGTTGGCCACGCTGCGTGGGTTCTGCCCGGTGACCCCTGACCTCAGTGGGGTGACCTGTGCGGGGCAGAGTGCCGGATTGGGACGGGGGAGCCACTGCCATTAATAATAAATAGCTCCAAAGTGAGAGTCGACGATAAGCCACTCTCCTGTGACACCCGAACAGCATCTAGAGCTGCCACCGAACCGCACGTGAACTCAGGTGGGGAGAACGCAACAGGAGCGGCCCACGGGACCTCACTAGCTCCCGCTGCACCGTTCCCCAGCTGAGGCCACGGTCCTGGGCATGGGCCGCTGCAGAGAGAGGACCCTGCTTCCAGGAAAAGGGAGGAGGTGAACGCCGGGCAAGTACAGGTCCTGCCTCGGAAAATTAAGCGGGGGGAGAATCCCAGGGGGCAGAACTCCCTCAACGCAGCGTCCCCTGCAGGCACATCCGCTGTGCCCCGGGCCAGCTCGCATCTTCCACAAAGCAAGTGGCCCATCCTGTGCGGGGAAGGTTTTTCCTCACCTGGCCATCTGAGAGCCCACCCCGGAGCCCCAGCGGGCAGATTGCCGGCTGCCTGGTCATTGGCTAGGAGTCTCCCAGATTGGCATCGATCTCCCGGTGACTATTGAAAGCCATCCAGAAGATTTTAATAGGCCGCTAAAAGTCCGGTCGGCGGTGCAGTGGGGCTAAGGCAGGCTCCCTACCTGCCCTGGCTCTGCGCGGCTCCCGGAAGCAACCGGCAAGTCTGGTAGGCGCAGGGGCAGCCAGGGGGGTCTCTGCGCACTGCCCCCGCCCTGAGCACCGACTCTACAGCTCCCATTGGCCGGGAACCGCAGCCAATGGGAGCTGCGGGGGAGGCGCCTGCAGGCAGGGGCAGGGCACAGAGCCACCTGGCCACCTCTGAGCCTAGGAGCCGGACATGCCGGTTGCTTCTGGGAGCCGCCCGAGGTAAGTGCCGCCCGGAGCCTGCACCCCTCCGCCCCCCCACCGTCCCAGCCCGGTGAAAGTGAGTGCGGGTGGGGGAGAGCAAGCGACGGAGGGAGGGGGGATGGAGTGAGCAGGGGCGGGGCCCGGAGAAGGGGCAGGCAGGAGTGGGGCAAGGGTGTTCAGGTTTGGGCGATTAGAAAGTTGGCCACCCTACGCAGGCGGCGGACAGAGCGAGCGCATCAGAGCCTGACTCGGAGGGCAGGGGGCAGCGCTCTCTGCCACTCGCCGGAAAAGGGAGTGATCGCTAAAATCGAGCTGCATGTGAGCCAGGACAAGCCGGCCAGGGCCGGGGCGAGCTGGGCTGTGACACTGGCCCGCCAGTCCCTTCCCTCGCACCGAGCGAGCCTGGCCGATGGGGGCTGCCTCGTGTTAAAGGCCCGTTCCCCCTTCCGGCTGGATTCAATCAGCTGCCAGGTGGGCTCCCACCTTCTTACCTTCCCTTCTGACATCGGCTCGATCTTCTTCAGCTGCTGCTCAGCGGGTGGCTGCCCGGCGTAGGGAGAGCTGGCCAGGCTCTGAGTCCGAGACGAACCTGTTGCAAAGCAGGCAAAGGGAACGGTCAGAGCAGCTGGGAACGCTGCACTGGCAGGCCCTGCAGAGGCCTCGCAGGATGTAAACATTAAAGACCCCACGGCACTTCTGTCTGGGGTGTCAGCCTGGGGGTCCTGGCTCCAGGACAGTACGGGAGCCCCAATTCCCCTGTAGGTCCAACTGGATGAGGAACACTCTCTCGCTTGTCCTAAATCGTTGTGCGGCGTGGCTGCCAAGCTCCTCCCCAGTGGTGGCTGCATTTCAGCAATGGGCGCCTTTCCTGTAGAACCCATTCATGTCTGTGGGGTGCTTGGGGATCCTCCCATGAATGGGGAGATCTGGAGTAAGAGCAGAGTGCGGCATTTCCGTTTCCTCCCACCCTCCTCTGAACTTCGTGAGGGATGTCTGCATGCACGCCGGGGCTGTCCCCCTTAGGGGTTCTCGGGCTCGCTTCCTGCCACCGGGGCGCTGGCATTCCTAGCCCCTTGGGCTGCCACGGGCTTTGTGGCTTTCCGTGAGGCAGCCATCAGGACTCAAGTGGAACAGAGGCAAGATGGCCATCAGCACGACGCGGTCTGGAGCACCCATGCCATATCCTAGGGCAGCGATGCTCAGACCTCAGGGGGCAGGAGCCAAATTAGCCACCAACATCCCCCAAAGAGCCTCAGTCGTGTGAATTCAGTGTTTCACTTCCTCCGGTGCTACAGATTCCCACAGCATAATGACTGCCCAAGCATTATTATTTTATCCACTACAATTGGGTAATAACACAGTAAAAGCCTCCTGATTGAATTATTAACCAATCGATGTTATTAACCAATCACACAGTGGTGTAACATCATGTGCCACTTGCCTCAGTCTGATTGTCACTGTCCTAGGCCATGTCAGGACGAGACATGAACCCGACAAGAGCCAGGGTGCCGGCCTGCCACGGGTGCAGTGCACCCGCCCTCCACCCTGGGGAGAGCCGCGTATCAGACCCTAGAACGGCCCCGGGGCCCTGGGTCTGACGCTGCTTTTTGGGCACTGGCCCTGGACCAGAGCGCAAAGGCCAGGACGTTCCAACCGGAAACCAGCCCTTCTCCAGCCCCGTTACCACGGCGGTGCCCTGGTGGGGGGCTCTGCTCAGCACCCCCAGCCTAGCTCTTTCCTCAGGTTTGGGGAGCTCCAGGTCCAGAGGAGGGAGCGGCTCTGACCCACAGGGATTATGGCATTCGGCTTAGGGCTGCTCTCCCCTCCGCCTGTGTGCCAGCAGCCAGCCGTGGGAGCTCCCGGGGCCCGGCTGAGAACTCCCACCGCTCGTTCTAGCAGTGCCGTGGGGCGGCAGCCAGGGCAGGGGAGGGAAGCCGAAGGGTTTAGTGACGGGCGCGAGCTGCCGGCTCAGACGAGTTCCCAGCCCCCGGGGAACCTGCAGCCCAAGTTAAGCACTTTGCAATCGGGCTGGTAAAATGGCTGGATGCTTCGAGCATGGAGGTGAGCAGCAACCCCCACCCCCGCCCCACCCCTCACACACACCCCCACACCACACACACACACACCAACCACCACCACCCCCAACTATACACACGCACACACCATACGCACTCCCCCAACCACACACATACCCCAACCCCCCTACCCACACCAATCGTATACACACGCACACACCATACACACATACCCCAACCACACACCCAACCACCCCCACCCCAACCCCCCC